>NC_056726.1:1971470720-1971621561 GCF_019279795.1 Protopterus annectens
AGGTGAGACCACTGTCCACCTGTGTAAACTTTCGGTGTTTAGTGTACTGCCACCTATATGGTAATTCATGGATACATGTTTTTTCCCAAAGGGGATAACTATACATTTCTTGGCATTAAGCTTGAGCCCATGGCTCTGGCACCAAGCATCTGTTTCTGTAAGGCCCTTTTGTAGAGTATCCACATCATTTGGGGATTTAATGATGGCTCCCAGTTTGCAGTCATCTGCAAACTTTGTTATCCAGAGTCCCTTAGTGTTGGCCTGTACTTCAGAGAAGTAGATGTCAAACAAGAGCGGTCCCAGGACTGAACCCTGAGATACTCCACTTGTCACTTGTCTGGAGATGGATTTGGAGTCAGCTACTTTTACAGTGTGGGTTCTATCAGTAAGCCAGTTAGCAACCCATTGGGTGACGTAGGGATTAATGCCCAGCTTAGTAAGTTTATCTATGATTCCAGAGTGGGGGATGGTGTCAAAGGCCTTGGCAAGGTCTAGATAGGCTGTGTGAACTACCTTACCCTTGTCCATGGCTCTGGAGACTGATTTGAAGAAGTCAATCAAGTTCAGGAGACAAAATGTATATATTTATGTTCAAAAGATAGGCTCATTTCTAATGTGCTCTATAATTATTGGTTTGGTTTATTTTCAGGAATGTACCTAAAAATTCTAGTCAGAAATCTAGAGACAAATTTAAAAAAAAATCAGCTTTTGTGCTTACCAGGGTTGTTTTACTATGTGTTGGCAAGGTTATTTTCATTATAATTATTGCTACCTTTTGAGATCTCTCTCTCTCTCTCTATATATATATCTATATATATATATATATATATATATATATATATATATATATATATATATATATATATCTATCTATATATATATATATATATATATATATATACACACACACACACACACACACACACACACACACACACACACACACATATACTCTGTATATATCTGTATACATACACACACACACACACACACATATATATATATATATATATATATATATATATACAGATATATATGGATATAGATGTATATAATGTATGCATGTGTATGTGCGTGCAGCTATATATATGTATGTTTAAATTCATATATTTATGTTTTGTGTGGGGGTGGATATAGTCAAAGGATAGGCTCATTTCTAGTGTGTTCTAAAATGATTGGTTTGGTTTATTTTCAGGAATGTACCTAAGTATTCTAGTCAGAAATCAAGATGTTTAAAAAAATCAGCTTATGTGTTTACCAGGGTTGTTTTTCTATGTTTTGGCAGGGCTATTTTCACTATAATATTACTGACTTTTAAGATATAATTCTAGATCAATATTAATCCACTGTTCAAAGAAAATGTTTCAGCAGTTAACACATATTCCTTGCAGTAAAACATAGTAATGACTCAGTGCACTTCTGTAACCAGATGTTACGATTGCTTGTGGAAGAACATTATGTTTAGACCCACACTGCAACCTTATTATGCTATCAATATGTTATAATAGAGAAAGCAATGCATATACATGAGTACCTTTGATACAGCATATCTACCCCACTTGCAACTGAAGCAAAGGTCAATTAATCACTTATGAAATATTTTGAAGATAGTAAACAGTACACTTATAAAGGAGTGCCTCTAGTTTTATAATGGCCCAACAGATATGTGTTGGAAATCAGAAGTAACAGTCAACACTTTTCTGCCCATAAATGTGAAATCAGAAATATAGTAGAACGACCCAGCTCATTAAACCATCATACACTTGAAATCGCACCGACTCATTTCAAACATATTGCAATATCAGTCCATTACGTCAAGGCATGTGTGTCAAACTGCCTGCAGTACGTCATGTCATTATTTTACAAACTATAGCATTTCTTTATTTAAATGTGTGCTTAGAATTATGTTTTAAGTATTCTGCATATACAAAGGATTGTGAGTACTCAAAAATGCTCACTGCTGAAATAAAAGTGATGAGCCCCAAAACAACACATTCCTGCCTCAATCATGAGAATAAATGAATGAAGAGATGAGGTAAGTTTGCATGTAGACTGACAAGGTGCAGCTCTATAGGAACTGTACTTGGTGAAAATAAAATCCTTTATTTTCTGTGCTAAATTAAAATATAGACATCTAGCACACCGATTTGTATAAGCATATAGTTCATCTACTTCTGCCACCACTGGTGTTTTGGTTCCTCGGCAAATATCCATACCTTTGCCAGCTTAGGATCTTATTGTCACAAAAATGTTCATTGTATAAATGAATCTGCACTGGTTTTCTCCTGGTCAAAGCTGTCAATGTCTGGCCTCATTTTGCTGAGTTGGCACCACTGTTTTTTTTCTTTCAGATGGAAGACTGATCATTCCATGTTTTATTGTCAGATGCTATAAGACATTGCCTGGTTCTTGATGTAGTTCCAGTGCCAGTTGCCATACCTCTCAACCTCTCAGCACAAGAAATTTGTATAATGGCTAAAATAATGGGGGGAAAAAGGCTCCAAAATAGGGGCAGATTTTAAATATTGCTCTTATAAACTTAGAAAGGTGATGGAATAATAGGTTTTGCATTGCCTACATTTTCTGAAGGATATGAAGCCTGAAACTCAAATTAATGTAATTATGTATTCACTTCAATCCTCAATGATATTCCAGAAAATCACAAATTTTATGAGGAACAAACCAAAAATATGAGTCAAAAATCTGGACATTCTACAAAAATCCATACAGTTGAGAGGTATGCCAGTTGCTATATTATAGTACATACTGAGATTCAAGCAAATTGCCTTTGAATAATCAGGGTTTTCTCTTTTTTTAACCTGTTATTTGGACAGAACCATCAAAGTTACCATTTCCTAATTTCAGTGGTCCCAAACTCTTGCATATAGTTGTATCTGGGAGTCTGTGTTCCATTTTCTTCCTCGTCTTGAAGAATATTAATACACTTGCTGATCAATGTGACTAAATTTCAGTTAAAGATATTTCCTAGCCATATGCATTCAAATTCCACAGGTTATCTGCTTCCAGTCTACTGCCAGTCAAGAACTCCAGTGTTAGTACTTTGTTTTCTAGCACCTTATAGCTAAAGTGTCCTTGGTATTTTAGAGTAGCAGTGTATTTATAAAACCTGATATGATTTATTTACCTGAGCCATACTCATGTTCTACTGGATCACACAAAGTGAGTGTGTGTATGTATACATCTATAAAAAGTTTTAGCATGTACGCTGTCTAGTGGGAATTACTCTGAAGTTTATTTCATGAATACTGTACACAGCTTACAGTACAGTAGAACCCTTACTACACTTAAGTGGCAAGCACTTTGTCACTATATGAGATTTATCCTGGGATGATCAATCACTACAGACAACTAACTGGTGGCAGAACATCTATGGACACGTTCAGTTTATCTGGGTACCGGTGAGGGTGAGGGCTATGCATATGTCTGCATGAACCTTTTATGGCTAGGAAAATTATAACCATTGGGTCACATGCTTAATATCAAATATGACAAATTTATCTCCTCTCCAAACACAGCCATCAGTGATTAGTCCCATCTGTCTGCCGTCATCTTTTGCTACAGACACTTTTTACTCTTCTTTATCTCAGTTGCCCGTAACAACAATAATTATCCTCATCAGAATTAAGCTGTCAAACAAAACAATAAATGCACAGGAGTAACCATTAACTCTTTATTATAAAGACAAATAATGACATTGTTAATTTTAATTATTTAAATTTCTTTAGATTTATTCAGAATTAACACACTGTAAAATCTGCTTTTCGGTACTCATAGCTACTCCTTATAACAGAAATAAGAATTTGTGCATTCATTTGTGCATTTTGTACTTGATCAAGGCACTCACAAAATGAAGCTTGTGGATTGAAAGGCAGTATTACTGCATGTCACTTAAGTAAAGAGGAAAACGTGCAAAGCACTGACTTCTGAATATATATACAAGCTTGGTATGCCATATTTTTTTTTTTATTATTCCACCAGTCAATAAGCATTTCTGCATCTGTAAGAGGAATGCACAGCAGATTTCACACACTATAACTATCATAATACTTAACACTAAAATGCATTTCATAACATTCTTTCTAGCTTTTGAAAATGTGAGTTAGACAATATCCAGCCCACATAAACAGATATGATGGCTACTAATCTGAAGTACTCTGCAGAATGAACAACTAGCCATTCAAACTATTGTGTATGTATGTATGTATGTATGTGTAGATATAGCTATATATATATATATATATATGGCAGAACATCGACAATGCAGAAGACCTGGGTGTTAAGTGGGGGGGGGAGGTTGATGGAGGTTAGATTAAGTTAAAGGGTTAAAGGTAAGAAGGGTTAGTTAAGGGTTTAGGAGCGGGCGGGTAGAGTTAGGGTCGATAAAGCGGAGTGGTAAGTGTGTTGCGAAAATTAGGAGTAGTGTTTTAAGTGGGCTTGTAAGCTGTGCTTGTGTTGTGTGTTGTGTGTGTGTGTGTGGTGTGTGGTTTGTTTTAATGTTTTGTTTATTGTGTGGTGTGTGTGTGTAGTGTATGTGTTTGTTGTTTGTGTTATTTCCGTCGGTTATTTTTATATGGGTTATGTGTGGTTTTGTTTATGGACTAATATAATATGTGTGGTGGTGATGTGGTTGTCGGTGTTGTGTGGTTTCGATTATGTCAGGTAGAACCATATATATATATATATATATATATATATATATATATATATATATATATATATATATATATTGGGGAATAGGTAAACCAAGATAAAGTATCCATACTCCATATTCATTACTAGAGCACATGTGCAGGCTTCAGCTTGTATTATCAGTCCTTTCCACCATAATTAGTTGTAATATAGTTTTGTAAACATTAATAACAAACAATTTGTATTAGGTAACAGATATAACAGAGATTCTATCTTTGATGCAGTAGTCTATTAGCACAATGAATAAACAACTTATTCCAAACTCTCCTGTTGTAGACAGTGTCCTTAGGTCAGAATATGCCTTTAATGTCTTCAATTACACACTTTACTATTCATATAACACACCTGAGACAAGAATAGTAAGAGCCTCCCTGCACAAAAATGCTTTTTATTTCATTTCATATTGTGTTTGCCCAGCTAGTTCATTCAGAAGAGCACAAGACTCTAGGAAGGTATGCACTAATTTGTCAGTTAGCTGAAAGCACTCAGTTAGGGGAGTGCCGGCAATCTTTTTGTTCATGTTTTGAAATATACTAGTTAATGAATAAGTAAAAAAATCTTAATAGATTTGTAAGGGAGGAATATGACTAATGAGCAGATGATGAGGATAAAAAAGTGGAAGGGTGAAAGAGGAATATAATGGATAAGCAGGAAAATGTAATCAGTATTTGTTTTCAATATTCAAAAAGAAATAAGTAAGTTACAATGTACTTTTTGAAGGCATGCTTGGCATAAGGGGGTTAAACATGTTCCCCCATAAAAGATAGATGCACAATTAAAAAAAAAACAGTGCTCAGTCTTAACAAGTTGAGAACTATTATTAAAGTGCTCAAAGCTCCCTTGTACTCCTATGTGAGGAAAAAGCCCTCACTCTAAAGACACACATACATAAGATTATGTTACCATGGGTTGCATATGAAATTGACCAAGACACAATACATAGACAAATTCCATCTATACGACACTGACCATGCAAAAAAAGATCAACCTTTAATGATCACAAATGTAAGCATTTTACATGGAATCAAAACACTGCGGTTATACAAGTACTCCTAATGTTAAAAAATACAGAAACTTAACAGTCCACATGACAGTACCTGCTTTACTCATATGTCAAAAAAACAATTTTTTATGTGGAAGTCTTGTCCCCATACCCCTAATATAGAATATCTGTCATCACACCACTGTAAATTATATATGCTAACTCCATGAGCAAACAAACATGTTTTTCTGAGAAGGTATGACATTTTTTCATAAAATTCTTAGAAAAGGCATGCCATGGCATTCAGGTTCAGATCATACTTGGTGATTTTAGGTTAAAGAGATGTGCCCAAGCCATCTTTATCTTCCGGTTTGGGGTCGCCACAGCGGAACTCCGGTCCACTAATGATTGGCAGTAGATTTTTTTTTACGGTGCTGAGTTGACAGCTTGACACCCAACCAAGGCACGCCCATTTTACATATGTTTTCCGAACACCACTTGACCACAGGGAGGACATGCAGACTCCACACAGAAGGCGCTCCAGCCAAGAATCGAACAGGAGAACCTCTTGCTGTGCGGTGACAATGCTATCGCTGCACTATCACAGCTTTCTTTGCCCAAGCCATCTTTATAATATATATAATTTAGCCTAGTTCATCTTTATATTATATAAGTTCATTTGGGAGGGTGAAGCTAGCATATTTTAAGTCACACAAACTATCCCTTTTAAGGAAAGTATGTATGATATCTACTTTTGATGTAATGCCAACTTAGTACAGACATGTACTTCTTTTCTTGCTCTATACGTGCCATTTACAGAAGCGCAACATAATACAACTTTGTAGACTGTGACTGTGAAATGACTATGCGATATTGCCCTTGGTACTTACATGTACATAGAAATATCTCAAACACCCTTTATACTTATCAGTAAAGCATTTACGGGTGCATACACAGTGTTATTTAATTTATTGTTTATTTATAGTCCTTCTGGTATAAACTATACCACTGAATGTCATTGTACAAATAAGGAGTTATATACAGATCAGCAATGGCATTTCAGAGATTTCTGGAGGTGTCATCTTTCCAGTGACCATTCACTATTATAGAGAAACACATACATATATTTTTTTCATGTCTGAAAGAATACCGACTGAGTAGAGATATATTCAGGATATAGATTTCATGTTTCACCTTAAACAAAAGATGTATACCTTCTCTTAATGGACATTAGATGAAACATATCTTGGCAGACTGTAACAGTGAAATAACTATGCCAGAGAGCAATAGATGATTATACGTAGGCTATAATATCAGTTACCCACAGACAACTATTAGCAAACATTTGAATGAATTGTATGTGGACATTCAGGTGCATACTGTATCTATAATTGTCCTTCCCTTAAAGACATAGTTGCAGCTCAATGGTGAAATGCTTGGATTCATTTTCTGACTCTGGCATTGTACTGTAATGTGGCATAAAGTGGGGGTGGGGTTGTTGCTTTCCTGAGTCCCCATCATTCAGAAGAAATGTTAAAACAACATCCCATTGTCCCGAATTGATGGTAGCTCCAGTAGCTGTAAATGATCATATGACAATTATTGAAAAGGCATTTTAAAATGCAGTGCTTAATTATCTCTGATCACACACACACACACACGTATATACATGAATATATATATATATATATATATATATATATATATATATATATATATATATATATACATACATAAATAATGCTAATGATGGCATGATTAAACAATAATGTGCAACATCACTCTCTCTATAGGATAAAATCCTTTCTCCTACCTTCAGCTCGATCCACAATAGCACACACTCATCTAATCTCTTCTCTTCTTTATGCCTCACCTATTTTTACTAACCTATCTAAAATAATCTTAGCAAACTGGAAATGTCCTACAATAACATTGCCAGATTTGCAACAGGCAACCCATTTAGAACCCATCACTGCCTTAACTTAAAGCAGCTAGGATGGCTTGAACTACAAAATCTAATTAAATTCCATCAACTAACTATAGCCCACAACACTCTTTACAAACCTTCCAAAATGCCTATTCTTTCCACACTAATCACTCCCTATAAAAACCTGGAATCCTTAAGGTCTTCTCAGAAACTTCTAGTACATACTACTAAAACAAACAACAAGACTGGTGACTCTCTTTTTTCTAATATAGTTGGAAAAGCCTGGAATCTCCTCCCAAATGAACTCTCCACACTTCCCTCACTATCCTGTTTCAAAAACAAATTGAAAGTGTTCCTCAAAACTCACTGGTTATGCCCATGCTCTAAACCTGACTAGTCTATGTGTCTCTAAATACTATGCTCTTCCTACCCCGTCTACGCATTAACAGCAACTCCTTCCTTATTAAACTATTTTACTAACTATCTCTAGAATACCTTGATTGTATTAGCATCCTTTGTTATGCCTATATTCTGCACTGTAAATTTTACTATGATAACGTGTAATAGGTACTGTTAATAGGATTTATTTGTCTCATGTTTCCTTAGTTGTTATTGTGTTAATTTCATTGTCCTAGCTAGGAGCTTATCTCCCCAGGCCTCTACTGAAAATGGACATATATCCACTTAGACTAGCCTGGTCAACAAATGTAAAATAACATAAAAATAAATAAAATAAACAGCATTCAAATAGCGGACTTGGTGGATGCAAATGACCATACATAATAAGGCAGACCAATGCAGATAATGAATGTATTCTGCAAATGGATGTGCTACCTCCAGAGCAATTGACTGCCATGCAGTTCTAGAGTTACAGGGGGGAATAGCAGAATGATGTTTGGGGTAGCCACAACATTGACAAACTTGCACATGTAATGGCCTGTACTCATTGCCTGTATTTACGATGTTGCATGTCTTTGCCCTTAGAGGTGCCATGTCATCCCTCCTCACTATACATTTCGTGCTCTTCATAACACTGAAAATGTGGACCACTATCATGCAGATAGAGTCATTATACAGTAGCTGGGTAAGATGTGTCACCCTCATCTGCAGGCCTGTGGAAGTTGTTGAGTATAGTATGCATGGTTTTGAAAATACTAGTGAAAGGGACCTTTCAGTGACCAAAGGCAGACATGTTAGTATTCCATATATCTGCCTCAAGAATACTGTACTGCTTCCTCACTACCATGCCACAGTATGTGGAGGGATCCATGTGGTTTCCTTTTACCACAGAGGTGTTCCATTCAGGACTTTTATGAAACAGCCTATTTCCCTAAGGTACAGTGGCCTATTGGCTGCATCCTCATTAACAGTAAACGTTATTACTCAGTCAACTGTCAGGTGGTCAGTGATGTGAATGATAACATCTACAATAATTCTACAGGCCAACAATCAATACTCATGACTCCCACATATTTAAGTGGATTGTGAGGATAGATTTTACCCAAGAGTATCTTACTGATGACACCAGATATGCTCTGCAGCCATGGCTGATGACAGCCATCAGAAATCCACAGACTGGCAGACATTGGCTACATAAATACCCTCTTGTAAACTCAGGTTATTGTTGAGCATGTGTGTGGCCTGCTGCAGGCCTGCTTACATTGCCTGCATGCATCCGGTGGATCCTTATAGTATGAACCAGGCACATGTAGCAACATATTCTCTGTATGTGGCACCTTACATAACATTATATTGAGGAAAAAGCTGCAGCAAGGAGTTTGTATATAGTGACATATCATGCCACACCAGAGAGTGGAGGATAAGTATGATGAGGAAAAGTGGAAGAGTTAGCAGCAGGAGAGGACCATGCCAGGTACAGTAAGCTGTGGCACTGGCTAAGAGGCAGTGGCTGGTTTATAAATCTGGGCCAGAATAAAGCTCATACAGAACAATAAAAATGATGCATGCAAACCTACAATCCATGCTGTGCTCACCTGTGCATAGACTGACCACATTGTGAATCAGACATAGGCCACCCAAGTAGCAAAGTACAGAGGGCAGAGCATATGGTTCATTGTTTGTACAGATTGGGGGGGGGGGGCACAATGTGCAGCGTCTTCCATAGGGAAATGTATGCTGTGCTGTGCATGTAAGATGTTTAGGGGGCTAAGTTATATTAGGCTGAGGGGTATTGTTGCCATGTGTGTGCATATATGTGGCCATGGTATTGCAGATATGCATGTTTGTGTGTGTGTTTGCGGGTATGTGTCTGTGTGTGTGTGGGTATGAGTCTCTGCTGGAACACAGACAAAGCAAATGTTTTGGCACTGTGGTGAGCTCATATTGACAGGTACAAGGTACCCACGGAAGATGAGTAGGCATCTCATATATGCCTCAGTCCACAGTAGCTACTAGTTCTTGGAGGGTTAATGACACTAACAAGTCTTTGCCTAGAGGTATGTGTGTTGTATGAGTAAACAAAAGATGAGTGAACCAGCAGGCAGGCAAATCCAGCGATACACCAGCTGAGTCCAACACGAAAAAAGAAATCAATGGAAACCAGAGCAGAGTGAGCTGAAATTCTTTAATAACTCCAAACAATTTTCAAGGTACACAGAGTGAACTAAAACCCTTTAGTAATTCCAAGGCACTATAATTAAAATTTACTGTTTTGGTATGGTGTGCATGGCAAGTTTGCTTGCTTACATTTAGTGATGGTATATATGGTAAAGATGATTATGTACCAGCTGATCAAACCATCCCTACCTTGTAAGATTGTTGATTGATCTTTATCTTCTACCTGAATGGTTCCATGAGTGGTTGCTGGCTGTACTGAGATGGACAGTCTGAATGAGAAGTTGAAGTGTGTAACAGGTTACGGCATGAATAATATTTTAAGGAGACAACGGTGTTGACTTGTTGGAAGTTATTGCCAGGTATGGGTATGAATGATTGATGATGGAGTGACTGTGACTTCTATGCAGCTGGACACGTCTATGTGGCACCAAAGTTTGTAATTAGAATGCAACCATGTGTTAGTCTAATGTATGTTATGTACATGTATGTGAATCACCTGAACTATAATTGTTAATGTGTTTACTTGACAGTCATAAAGAACAGGGTTTAATTCTCCGTGTTGAAAGGGAAATTGGCTGGACTTAAAAATGGCCTGCAAGGGCAGCTAGCCTAGCATTTACCTATGAACCGATGAATCACCTGAGAACATGGAAGAAGAGAGTCAAATGAAGTAGGAGAGAAAGATGAAAAAGTGATAGAGAGGGTACTAATGAAGGACTGGTTAGATAACCAAATGAAGGTAGTAGTAGATGGGGGGCTGGGATAAAGGCTACAGTATACTGAAGCAGCACATTGCCTGCGGAGGACCTCCATGACTGAAACTTGCTGGAGTCCCACGAAATGTTAACACTTGCCCAGAGTAAAACATGTTTGAAAGTACATTATTACATTAAGAATAAAAACATGTACAGTGTATACATATGCATAAACTGCAACTGTGAATTTTGTTGTGGACTGCTTAGTGACCCAAAACACTTTCTAATACAATTTGCAATACTTCTAGATATGACTAGTAAGTGTGAGGAGAGGAGTTAAGGAGAAGTACTTTGTGGAGTAGTTTTACAATAGTAATGTTTTGCTCATCTGTCCTGGTTGTTGATACTCTGTAATGGTCGCTTTCTAGATCCTCATTACTGCTGCATAAGTCCTTCTCATTTTTCTTTTCTCTGCAATTATTCATTATCTGAGTTTTGTCTTACATTCTGCTCTTCTCCATTTTCATCGACATTATTTTCAGTACTCAAGACAGCATCCATGCAGTTTGCTGTAACTTTCACATTCCCTGCATTAAACTCGGTTGTCATGTTATATGTCCCAGCACTTTCCATTCGCTCAGCCATTATGTTGCCATCTTGGATTTCCCAGCAACACTTGTATAAAGCATCACTGCATGACAGCTTTATTTGATTCACTTTCTATGACCATTTTAACAAAAAATGTATTATTCAAAAAACATCTTCTGATGTCTCAGTCATCGGTACATTTCCATTTACAGTGACCTTTGCCATCTCTCTTTTCTCAACCCCCCCACCCACACTCTATCCTCAGTTATGTTCACCTCTCCCTCCCAGTAGCCTTTAAAACAAGAAGAGTGGAAGTGTCAAAAAGTGCAGGGATATTTCCCCTAGTGCATTTGCCAAATCTCCCCTATTCATTATGAATATCACCTGAAGTTTCCCTTAAAAATAGACCATACCAAGTGCAACTACCATAGTTAATAAAAAGTAAGCAATTATATAAACTGGCTGGTTATTATGCTTCTGTCATCACATGAACTTTTGGGGGGCAATGATATATTTCATTTGATAGAAATGGCCATGTTTACTGATATGTCTGTGTATGTATATATATATATATATATATATATATATATATATATATATATATATATATATATTTTATGTACACACATACAACCACACACACACACACACACACACACACACACACACACACACACACACATATATATATATATATATATATATATATATTTAGATTTTGCTTCTAATATAGCATCAGTTCAATAAAAATATGCTCTTGGAATGTAAAGCATTCTCCACCATAAGGCATATAGGTGCATAGGCTGGTACTAGGCAGGTGGTCTGAACAACTATGCATAACATATTCATGCACCCTAGAGTAACTGTCCAATAGAGGCATCTCCCTTCTTGCCAAGGGCATACTACTAATCCCAGGGTTAAATTTCTGGGAATTCATCCAATAATCAGGACCTAAATTGACGGAGGTTAAGGTATTACACTGTTTAATAAGCAAGGAAAGTTTGTTTCACAGACAAAGGTCAAAACAGCATCCATACATCTCGGTACCATATCTTAAATATATCTACCTTTTGAAATATATGCATTTTGGTGATCTGGTATAATATAATGGCTTTATAGGTCTATTGGTGACTCTACTCAATGTAAGATAAAATCTGTGGAGTTGTTTTAATGTTATTTATTTGTTTATTTATTTACTCGCTCATTCATTAATCAGGTAAATTCACTTAGACAAGTCTCCTTCAGAGGTGACTTGAGAACAATGTTTGGTTAAGTGACTTGCTTAGATTCACACATTAGTCAAATGGAGCTGTATGAATCAAACCCTGAACTACAGAATGAAGCTTTAACAGTTCATTGCATAAATCTTCTCCAGTAGTTTGGCAGTTTCTAGTAATACTTTTTTGGAAAACTTTGTTGGATATGTAATTATAAATTCTATGTAAATTGTTCTTCCAGGTGCAAAGGTAAAGTAATAGTTACATTGTGAAGTTTTCACTGCCAGTTCACAATTCTTGGCAAAATGTTCATTTTCATGTTTGAAATTTTCAAATGCTTGAAAAACACTTTATGGATAAGATTAATTATTTTAGCGCCGATGCTATAATGTACAATGTGTTTATAAATTTTGTATTTTGAGTTTGCTTCTGTGGTTATAGCTTTTTTCATTCTGAAAGATCACTAACAAGCAGTTTTAGCTCCTTTTGCAGAAAAACTGACTCCTTCCTCAAATGTTTCATTTGTATTTGTAAACAGAGGTTTTTATTGTTATTGTAGAACAAGGATTAGCAATAGGATGAGTGATTATAGAAGCATGTATAACTAAGCAGGAATTATTGATAAGTTAAACATATTTATTTATTTTATTTTATTTATTTTACATTTGTTTATCGGGAAGGTCCGACTGGGCCAGTGGCTTGTTTTCAGGGATGATATCTGTGAAAAGATTACAAACAGTGGATGCAGCCAAGCATATGAAGGAAGAGTGAACTGCAGTTGAATTAGGTTTTCTTTTTAAGCAGTTTTTCTAAATATTTCAGCAATGTCTTAATATGGATTGCTCTAAAGTGGAAGATAGGATAGTAGTATGTTAGTGGAAAGTTAGTGACTGCAGTGAATTTAGATTGGGATTTGCTGTTTGAGTTATGTTGTTCATTTTGGAAAAGCAGTCATATTCATTTAGTCAAATTTGCGAAGTAGTACTACAGGGGTGTGGTATGTCTAGGCTGGTAATATCTTTTACATGTTGGGTTTAGTATTCTTAGTTTTGTCATTCCTCATATAAGGTAAGGAAGGTACTGTGATTTTCAAGGCTCAATATAAGCTTCAGTTTATACTGTGTAACAACGTTTGATTTCATTCTTTTTTCTTATTTTTAAACTGAGCCAAGGAAGTGTTTATACCTTATTATGTTTTGGTCAGTAGGAATATTTTGCCAACGGTAAATGATTTAAAAATTTCTTGAGCATTAGGGCGATCACCCTGTTGATATAATGATGCCCAGTCAATAGGATTAAGTACATCATATAATAGATTTTTCTCTGTCTTTTGAAAAGGATTGTATTCTAAATATTAAAGGGGTAAAAGATAATACTAAAAGTACTGGGAAATTATCACTGAGGAAATCTGGCACAACAGTAACAAATTTACATATCTGGGATATATTTATCACTGAATTTACAAGAGAGTTGTTTCTTGTTCTCAGACTGTGTATTGCAATAGATTCATCTACTATTATAAGACTGTTTAGAGCCAAAAATCTATTTAGCTGCCACTTTGATGATCCACCAATGTTAGAAATGAAATTATCTAAAATGTTAGGAATGAGATTGTGTAGTAAAATGACATTTTCTTTGGAGGTATTTGCAGCAATTTCTTGGATTTTTTTTCAGTAAGTTCATAGGTTCATAGGTTGATACTAGGCTATCTGCCCTAGGGCATTTATAAGCCTAGCCAGAGTGTGCTTGGCTTTCGCCACCCTTTTCGATTTGTAGACTGTGCCTTTGAATAGTAGGTCACAGAATATAGCCCTTTTACGGTTAGTTTACTGTGCCTCTGTCTAGCAGGGACCCAGAAGAGATCCTGGGGGTATACTTATGATCTCCCATCCACTCGTCAAGATTTCTCTTGAAGAGGGTCATTGAGGGGCTCTGCCTAACATGGATTGGGATTTTGTTCCAGAGTGAGGGGAGCCTCTGGGATATGAATCTGTCCCTCCAGCATGTCCTATTTATTTCTGTGCTGAGGTTTAAGTCTCTGGAGCGTGTAGCTCTAAGGGATTTGGATTTCTTGAGGTGGAGCATGTCCATTAATTCTGGGTTGGACATGGCTTTATATGTCAGGCACAGATCGCCTCTGAGTAGGCGGTAAGCAACTGAGTAGAGCTGGAGTTTTTTTAGCCTAACTGCATAGGGCATCTGTTTGAGTCCCTTGATCCTCTTGGTGAGGTACTTTTCAGGTCTTTCCAGTTGCTGCAAGTGTCGGGTAAGGTACATCCTAAATGGGGCATTGTATTCAATTATGGGCCTGATGAGTGATGAATAGAGTGGCACAAAGACCTCTCGATCTAGATGTGAAACCTTTCGTGATGAGGTGGGCTATATAGAAGGTCTTTCTAACCACTTTGGCAACATGATTGTCAAAGGAGAGATTACTATCTACTTGGGTCCCCAAATCCATAATTACTTCCTCTGTACTTAATGGATTACCTCCTATGTGGTAGTCTGTGGGCACTTTGTTTTTCCCAAAGGGGATGACTATGCATTTTTTTAGCATTTAGCTTCAGGCCATGGCTTTGGCACCAGTTATCTGTTTCTGTGAGACCCTTTTGGAGGATGCTTGTGTCAGCTGGAGAGTCTATTATGGCACCCAGTTTGCAGTCATCTGCGAACTTGGTCAGCCATAGTCCTCCCGTGTTTGATGGGTAGATATTTAAGCTAGTGTGATGTTAAGTTTTCTGTGGTTTCCATTTAGGAGCTGTTCTGTTGTCCAGATTAGGCTGATGTTATCATTTCATTTGTTATGATAAGGCTTTATTTTAATTAATCATACAACACCTCCACCAGTTTTGTTTCTTGACCAGCAGTTCCAGGTTAGAATACCACTGTGTTTTATAGAGGACTGTGGGTAAGTGTTCCATCACAGCAGTGCCGCTGTAATCCCAAGTAGGCTGAAGTCAGTATCCTTAATTAACGATGCTAATCCATCACACAGTTTGTTTATACTTCTCATATTAGTAAGACGTAATCTAACACCTTTCATAAAAATAGTCCTGTTTCTGTGTGAGGGCAGATTGTTAGAGTGAGTTTTTGAATTAATATCTCCATTGCTTGCTAATCTGAATGTGGTAAGGTAGATGTATAGTAAACTTTTATGTTTGTTTTGTATTAGATTGAGTAGTTTTGCTGTTACTGAGGATCTAATATTTGTCAGATGGCTTGTGAAGGAGGTTTTCATTTCTATGATTATCTGTCAAAAGTTATTTGGGGAACTTTGTAGGTAATAAGTCTAATACTGAGACCAACAATATAGCTGATTCATCTTTAATATCACTATATTTTCACATTGTTTACACTTTCTGTTATGCAGATTAACTACCTCATGCCTTGGTGCAAATAATTAATAATACATCACAAGTGAAAGAATGTGTCAGTATCCTACAAGATTTGAAAGTACTGCATTCTTAGATTCTGCATGCTCCATGTTTCGTATACTGCCTGTCACTACAATGATTTACAGACATGAGTTACGGTACTGACACGTCATGTAAAGGAATGCCTTTTCAGTGGCTGATGCACTGGTGAGCATAGACTATAATGGTATACTATGCCCTACAGTGCTGAAGACATTCCAGTTACTCTGTTGCATGGAAATGCAACATAGCACAAAAAGGGATAGCAATTTAGTAAGGTATGATTTATGTACTTTATAAGTTTCTGCTGTGCTGTGCTATGATGTCATGCCTAAATGTGATTCATAAAGATTTATCATTCATTAGGCATGATGGTAGAGTTAGGGTCCTTGTCATATTATTATTAGAGTACTGAGGGGGTTTGGTGCAGTATAAGCACAAATTGGGGGGACCTTGGCAACCTCACTGTTAGGAGGAGGGTGTTTTTTTTCTTAATGTATTAATTACCCCCCTTAATTCAGTATTAATGTGCTGCCCAGCTTTCATAGCTGACCAACACACTAGCATGGAAGGGGATCAGTACAGTCACAAGTGCTATACCTTCTGTAGGTATGTGGCTCAAGTCGTTTAAGTTACACTATTGTGACCAGCCCATATGCAACTGGTGTAGGATTTATGAATCAGCTATGATCATGAGGTAAGGTCATTTGCATGTGTACTCCATGTGTGGAGTACTAAGGCTACACAATTTGTAAGACTGATAACATGGTCTTACCTATTTATTTTTTATTTATTTGAATTTGTTAAATAGGTAGGTAGACTGGTCTGAGGACTATTTTCAGCCACAACCCAAGCAAAAGGCAATAGACATACAACACAGGAAGGTTATTACAATCTTATATAAAATCTAGTTTCTAATCTACAAGTTTAAATAACCAACTTGAATATCATATGTAAATTGAAAAGCTTATATATACATTTATGTGCTTGACAAAGCTATGAAAGAAATTAGCCATATTAGCATGAATTACAACATTGTTATAAAGGATAGTGATGTACGTTCTGCCAGTAAAGCCACTGTAGAAAGAACAGTAAGCCAGTAGAGAAGAATTTTGTAGAATAAAGAATATGAACATCTGAAGTTGAAGGGAGGGTAAAAGAGAATAGGAAAGATTTGAGAAGATCAAGGTTACTGAATGAGCTTGAAATTATAGACAGAGGAAGCATAAAAGATTAATGACACTTATATTAGAGAAGACTCTATTGTAGTATTTGAAAACACAAGTAAGGTAATTTTGGGTTTAACCACAGGGAATAATCAGAGATATATTTAGCTACAGTCTCATGGCAATGGCATGGATTGAAGTCATCTAGATGTGGTTTGAGTTTCTTCCTGAGTGCCGTGTTGTCAGTGTTGTCAGTCACACTTGCAAGAGACCTAGGGAGATTGTTCCAATTTGAAGAAATTAGTTACAGGAACCACTTTTTGTCAATTACCTTTTTGAACTGTGGTCTGTGCAAAGTGAAGCAGCCATCTGAAGAAAGTTTTAGATAATATGGTAAGGTTGTTACTGTTAGTTTATTGGAGAGACAGAGATAATAACTGGTAAAAGGTAAGTTTAAAAATAAAAATATGATGGAAGGTAGCTCTTGCCGTAACCTACAGCAATTTGAACTTTTTAAGGGAAGTGCAGTCTGGTAGCAGAAGTCCACAGGACATCAAAGGCAAATGGAAGGAGTACTTTCAGTAACTTTGGAATGAATTAAACCCCACAGATCCTGTACTGACCCATACATAGCCTACAATCAAAGAAGAAGGAGAACCCACCGTAGAAGTAAGAGCAGCACTAAGGAAAAGGAGCTCATGGCAAATAGGTTCAAGATGCTGGGAAAGTTAGTGGAGAAATAGCTCCAGTACATACTCATAGGTTCATAGGCTCATAGGAGGTTACTAGGCTAGCGGCCCTAGAGCATTTATAAGCCTAGCCATGTTAATCCCAGGTTGCCCCAATTTTCCTTGGTAAGATGGGCATACTGTACAGATCAGCACCAATTACCCCTGTCCATGAGGGACATGGATGCCAGCCCCAGGTGAATTTGCAGTCACCTATCCATTTGTCCAGGCTGTGTTTGAATAGGGTCAGTGAGGAACTCTCCTTCAAATGAATCCAGAGCAGTGGCAATTTCTTGGAAACATACCTGTTTCTCTAACATGTTCTTTTAATGTCATTGGCAAGGTCTGGATCCCTAGAGAGAGTGACTCTAGTGCCATTTGATTAGCGGATGTGCAGCATTTTCATCAGGTTGGGGTCAGAGACTGCCCTGTAGGCCAGGCCCAAATCTCCCTTCAGTAGCCTATATGATACAGAGTACAGTGATATGGCTTTCAGTTTATCCACATAGGTCATGGTTTGGAGGCCCTGTATATTCTTAGTGAGAAACCTCTGTGATTTCTCCAGTTGCTGCAGGTGTCTGGTGAGATACCTGCACAAGAGAGCATTGTAGTCTAATTGTCTTATTAGGGTTGAGTAAAGTGGAGTTATAACATCCTTAGACCTGGATGTGATGCCTTTACTTATAAGATGCTCAATGTAGAAAGCTTTCCTTACCACCATGGAAACCTGGTGGTCAAAGTTCAGATTCCTGTCAATCTGTGTTCTCAGATCTCTCACCAATGGGTTTGAACATAGAGGAGTGCTGTCAATATTGTAATTACTGGGGAGTTTCGCTTTGCCAAATGGGATAATAGTGCAATTTTTTTGTGTTTAGTTTTAGACTGTGACTTTGGCACCAGTCATGTGTTTGTGTTAGCCCCTCCTGTAATATAGTAACATCATTGGGGGAACTCAATGATTGCGTCTAGTTTATAATCATCAGCAAACTTAGTAAACCAAAGGTTGTCTACTTTAGCCTGGGCTTCCGAGAAATAGATTCCAAATAGTAAAGGGCCAGGTACAGATCCTTGCAGTATGCCACTGCTGACGGGTCTACTGGTAGAGGTGGAGTCACCAACTTTGACAGTAAGTGCTCTGTTAGTGAGCTACTTAGCTACCCATCAATTGATGTAAGGATTAACACTTAGCTGGGAGAGTTTTTCAATGATACCTGAGTGGGGGGTTGTGCCAAAGGCTTTGGCTAGGTCCAGATAGGTTGTATGCACTGTCTTACCTTCATCCATCCTTTGCTGACCTTCTTGAAGAAGTCTACAAGCACAATCTACCCTTAACAAAGCCAAACTAGGTTGGGTCTAGAGTATGAAGGCCACCTATGTCCTTATTGATACAGTCCATGATGATTCTTTCCATGGTCTTGCAGATGAGGCTGGTTAGACTTATGCATGGGTCTATAGTTCACAGGTTCGGTTGATGGCCCCCTTTTATACAAGGAGATTACTGTTTCTGTTCTCCATTCTGCTGGTACAAAGTCAGTTCTCAGGCTATGGCTAAAGGGAATGGCAAGTGGGTCAGCTAAGTCCTGTTTTAGATTGCTTATTAAGCAATCTGGGATGTTATCTGGTCCCACTGAGGCTGTGTTTTTGGCCTTGGAGAGCACAGATATGACTTGATCTTTAGAGATACTAGGTAGAGAACTGGTGTCAGATGTGCTTTGGGTATGTCTGGTGGGGTTAGTGGGTTGAAGTTTGCACCAAATCTGCCAGCTAGCAGGTTAGCAATTTCTTCCAGTATAGTGTGAGAGGTACCATCTCCTACCAATGCTGCATATAGCTGGGCACTCCCTTTTAAATTTTGGATGTAGTTAAAGAATGCCTTATAGTTGTTCTTGGCTAGGGCTGGTATTTCAGCTTCATATTTAGCTTTAGAGGACTTTACAATTCTGATTTACTTGTTCAGTCTCTGGAGGGAATTCTTCCTCTGCAGAGGCAGTTGCCTCTTGTTCTTGGACATCAACAAATGTTAAATAAATAAAAATAAAAAATAAAATCAGTTTTTTCCTTTTGTTATACAATCTGTTTTTACTAGATGTCTACCAAAGTGGTTTGTTTTTCTTGGGAGGGCTTGGTTTTAATCTGGTCAGATACAACCGACTCTATACAGTTGCTAAGATTAAAATATACTATGATCCATGCTTTAGCATTATCCATTCCTAGGTGTCCACCTAGTACATAGCTATGTGCTAATCTCATCACTATGATTCTAAAAGGCTTGAATTTCCACTCTATCCTTACTCTGTGAAACAAGTAACTTCCTAACTCAAAATATGGGTAAGGAGTAGAAGCTTCTTCTCCTACAACCCTATCTATGTATAGCTTATTAGTTCTGCTCAAAGCATTATCTTGTCACTGTGCTGTTTTAAAAATAAAATGGCTTACCTGAAGATCAGCCAGCTCTGGAATTTCTACAAGATGAGCATATTCTGAGATAGAAGGCATTGCCTTCTCCTCAATCAGCAAAGGCATTGGAGTCTCAGTATCTAGTCATTCTCTTAGAAATGCAGATGTGTACAAGGTGGGAGGTTGGCATAGTTGTTAAGGTGCATACCTTACATACACGAGGTGTAGGGTTTGATTCTCTCCTGAGGTAATTGGGTAGGCTTAAAATGGCCCCTAGGGGCAGTTAGGCTAGTACTAATCTATGAGCCTATTCTTACTGTCAGTTGCAGTCTCTGTCTAATTGTTCTTACTACACCTTCCCTTTTTTGAATAACCTGGTTCAAAAAGAATATCATATCACCAGGACGGCGCAGTGGTGCAGCAGTAAGCATTGTCACCTCCCAGCAAGAGGTTCTCCTGTTCGATTATCAGCTGGGGTGCCTTCTGTGTGGAGTCTGCATGTCCTCCCTGCATTCATGTGGATTTCCTCTGGATGCTCCAGTTTCCTCCCACATTACAAAGACATGTGTCTGGAGGGTCTGCATCACATGGTCAAATACTAATAATAGCGAACGACCACAACTTCGAAAACACTAGAGCTCAAAGTTGCAATTGTGGGGGGCTGTGCCCACCCCCCGCTAAATATATATACCAACTCCAAGATCACACTACAGTGAGAAAAGGGCAAATACACCTATCTACACTGTAATGTGACCCCCACAATAACAACTTAGAGTTCTGGTGTTTTCGAAGTTGTGGTCATTCGCTATTATAAGCTTTCAACCAAGTGATATAGACCCACGTCTGGAGCATTTTTTTCCCGGGCATCTGCTGAAAATTGGCTCATTCCAAGTCAGACTTTCCCAGTTAAATGTAAAATAAGTAAATAAAAGGACTCTGTTCTAGGTGAATTTGTCTCTTAGTATGCTCTGCATTCTGTTTTTTTTTTTTTCTTCTCTATGTTGCTCTCGTTCTTTCTCAGGGTAAGTGAATGCCTCTCCCTCAATTTATTTGTCTTTTCTAAGTTTCTCTCCCTTTGCAAAGCAATCATCTTCAATTTTGCTTTGTTTTTCTAACTCACAAATACAAAAAAACCTAGTGTGTTCCCTTTGAGGTTTCTGTCTCTCACTGACAGATATGGGTTCAGAACTCTAAGCAGGTACTGTTTCTCCCTCTTTATCTACCCTAGTGAGACATTTCCTGTTCTTACATTTTTTCCTCTCATACCATTCTACTGCTTATAATTCTCCATGTTTAGGGCTTTGTAGATAGCTACAGAAAGTTTAAAATTCATCTCAAATTGCCCATTCTCATACTTATCAAGTTAATTTCCTTGGAATATACCCTTTTAGTAACTGTTTCTTTCTCTCAAGTTCTGAAAGTCACTTCAATTCCTTGCTTTGCAATGTTTTTAGACTGCAATAACATTTCTACTCACTATTTTGCAATACATCCAAGATGCAGTATGCTAGTTTTTGAGCCCCTTCCTTGTTTTGGTTCTGCTAGAGGTAATTTCTGAAACATTTCATTAACCAATGTGGGTTTTTCCTCTGTATTCTCAGTTAACTTTTTGTACCTTGGTTTTTGTTGACTTCATGTGCTCTAATGAATATATCTGGTGGTTTCTTCCCTATTTTGCGGTTAGGCAGAGACATATATGTAACCTTATTAACTTTATGGTTTCACTTCCCACATGAAAAGGGGGACCTGTCAGAAGAAATACCTCCTTCCCATTCCCAGTACAACTCGTTAAAGTTGAGAAATATTTCCTATTATTTTCTCTATTATCATGTTATGTGTTAAATTCGTAATGACAGCAACTGGATAGGTTACCTTTCTAAACCTAGTTTGCTATTCTGTTTGGATAACAGGATACTGTTTCTCATCACCACAAGTGCATATCACTTATACTGCTTTATTAATAATACATTTCTTCCTACATACATACATATATACATACTCCTCTTTTATGTTTTGCTATACTGTTTGAGTCTAATAGCATATATCTGTCATTCATTAATACATTGCACTTTACAACTTGGCAATTACAAAGTAACAGAATGCAGTCTGAAGCATTTTAGAAGATAAGTTATCACATTCTACTGGCAAAGCATTACTAGCAGCATGCTTTTTAGCGGTTATAGTTTTCACAGGTTTAACAGTGTTGCTATCATTAGTACAAACTCCAGCTAGGGAACATTTTTCTATGTTTAAATCAGAGTACTTGGACAGCTGTTACTTTCTGTCTGTTACCACCATTTGACATAGGGTTTCCAACAGGTTGGGGCTGCTCAGATTTATACAGGGTTTCATACCATGACAGTCTTTCTCCAAGCACAATGAAACTTTCAGAGTCTTTATGGCCAGTTTGATGCACCACTTGTGACCTTACCTTTTAATTATGAGAAAATGTCCAACTGTGAAAGTTTTGCTCATGTGATGCTGAGCTAACACCAGCTATGGCAAGTAAAGTCTTATTGACTTTAGCATAATTCTGGCAATCAGTCCCTTCCATGTCCATGAAGGGTCTCAGTGGTTCTCCTGTTAACTGGGCAGATAACATCCTGGCCCAGTGTGCTCAGTCCCATCCATTCTGGTGGGCATATTGCTCAACAGTAGCAAGATATGCCTGGAGGTCTCAGGAAAGTTGCTTTAATGGTGGCACTGTCCTTGGGATGGCAATTGCCTTAGCTATGGCAAACATGCCTTTGTCTGCAGCTACTATATGTGTAGTACCTGCCCTACAGTTTTTAACTTGGCATATAAATACGCATACAGTTGCACGGAAATCATTTCTAAGCACACCATAAGAGACTGTTTCTATGTCTTTGGGGAAAACTACACTCATGTGTACAGCAATAGGTGCAATCTCAAGATTTTGGCATTATTACCTTCTGCCAAAATTACTACAATTCACCAATGTGGAATATTATATCAGCAGAGGCCACCAGTCTTTATAAACATAATTTGTATTTATTTATTTATTTTATTTTCCATTTGTTTACCGGGTTGTCCGACTGGACATAAGGTGACCGTTTTCAGTGGTGGCCCAGGAAGAAAAGCTCCAAATACATAGTAAAAAAATTTAAAAAATAATAAAAATAATAAAAAAAAATATATAAACATAGCTATTTTGTACAAAGAGCATAGAACATATAAAAGGAGTAAAAATCAAGAGTTTTACAATTGATGCAGCATACAGTGGTTAGAATATTGAGAAACAATTAAACAAGATATTATACAGCAAATATAGAATTGCTTGAACATAAATTTAAAAAGAAGTTTCCATAGACAAACAGGGTCATAAACTAGAAACCATAACTATAAAGGTGGCCAAAACACCTGGTTCACAGTACTATGCACTAAGTGAAACTACAGAGTACACCTGTGATCTAGGGATGTTGAAAGTCAGGAACAGATGAAAATAGTCTGGTTCTGTACAAGAACATATCCAAGTTTTGAATAGATCTTTTAGTAGGGATTTGAAAGTGTGTTTACCAAATAGACATCTAATGTCAGGGGGTAGAGAGTTCCAGGCCTTAGCAACTGCATAGGAATAAAGATATTGGCCTGAGCTATGTAAGCAATTGGTAACAGTCAGTAGGGCGGTATTGGAAGATCTTAGTTGATGTGCAGTATTATGGAAGGTGAGCAGACCAGAGAGGGCAGGTATTTTACTTGGTTGGTATAGTAGTTGATGGTTCAGGAGACATTGATTGTATTTTAGTAGTCTAGGGAGTTCTAACCATCCTAGTTGTCTTAGGGAGAGGCAGTGATGAGATCAAAACTTAGCATTGGTTGCAAATTTTGAGATTTTATTGTAGCAGGTAGATAGTTTCAGAAGGTCAGATTTGTTTAGGTTAGTTAGAACTGGGGAAGCGTATAGTAAGGTGGACAGTAGATGGGTACGAGAGATAGTGATTTGGGATTCCTGTGTGAGGAAGCTCTTGCAGTGGTAGAGTGAACCTAGTTTTTTATGAACTTTGGCAATTGTTAGTGCTATATGTTTGTCGAATTTTAGGTTTTGTTCAATAGTTATACCTAGTAGCTTGGCTTGGGTTACTGGTGTGATAAGGGTATTATTGGAGGATGTAATTGAGAATGGTGAGGTAGGGGTAAAAGTTCTGGATGGGTAGAAGATCATGAGTTGGGTCTTAAATGGGTTTAGTATGAGTTGGGAGGAATTTAGTCATTTTTCTATAGTAGTGAAGGCTTCCCGGGTTCTATCTTGGAGTAATTTTAGGGAAAGGACTGAGCAAATAAGGGTGGTGTCATCAGCATACTGTACTATATTAATTTGTTGGGTAGTCGAGGGGAGGTTATTGGTAAAGATGGAAAATAGTAAGGGAGCAAGAATGGATCCTTGCAGAACAGCTTGTTCCACTGGGAGAAGAAGGGAGAGAGAGAATTATGTCATTTAACAGCTTGTTGCCAGAGGGACAGATACTTTTTAAACCACAGTAGAAAGGAGTTATCCAGATTGAGCTCAGAGAGACTCAAAAGTAATTTGCAGTGGGATACTGTGTGAAATGCCTTTGACAGGTCTAGGAAGACAACAGATACTAAGTTACCAAGATTTCTTTGTTGGTTGACGTGGTCAGTAAAGGATATAAAGGCAGAGGTGGTACTATGGTTTGGCCAAAATCCATGTTGGAAATTTGCTAGCAGGTTATATTGAAGAAGATACACACTGAACCGAGTGGAGGAGGGCCATTGACTACAACCCTGATCTGAGATATATAACAATAAGTATCCTGTTTTTGTTTTGTTTATATTTACTAGTTATTGCTTCTAGCAATTTATATATAGCACTTTTTATTGCCTGCTGCATACTTTTTACTGTATTTTATTGCTGTTAACTAATCTGCATGGTTGGACTAAAATTGTCTGCCTTACAGGGCCTGATAAATAAGGAATTTACTGTCACACTGTTTGTAAAGCTTTTTAGCTAGTTTCACTGTGTGAAACGTATTAACTGGAAATTTTCTCTACTTGTTAAGCACCTGTTTGTTTGTTCTGATTTCCTGCCAAGGACTGTATTATATAACTGATTTGTTTGCAGTTAAAAGCATTCTTTAGAGTCTCCTTGCTCCTTTATCTGTTTAAAATCTTTCATTTTGTGACTCACTGCTGTTCTTCTGCTGTGATAAACATTTCTGTAGTGTTTACTTTCTAAAAGAGTGTAGGCTAGTAGCTGTAGTATTGTTCCCCACTCTCCCTACCTGTTGGTGTCTTGCTGTTATACTTGGTGACTTTGCAGTTGCCCGCCTCTACTGTAAGTTTGATCTGGGACACTCCCCCCAGTCTAGTGTCATTAGCTCATTCTACCTAACATTGAGAGAACATTTGAGAAGGCCAACCCACTTAGTTTCTTAACCTTGAATTATCTTCTGCTTCTCCTTTCTCCCTTTCCTTTACAAAAAAAGAAAAAAAAACTTTGCTAGAATCTCCCTGTGTTCTCCTTAACTATAACAAAAAATGTAAGCTTGTTTCCTGCCTTTCCTGTAACTAGTCTAGTCCAGATACAGATTTGCTATATATAGGACTGTTTGTAAGCTTCTGAGCCCCCCAAGCCTGTCTGTGTTGGAGGGAAGCCTGCTAGCTTATCAGTGGGGGTGGTAACCACTAGGTAACCTATCTACCAGATAAGGAGTGGTTTCTGGCCCAAAAATTGTAGTTATTGGCCGTTTGGGCAGTTTTTTCCATCTCTCTCAACTTCCTGATTTAAAAGCCTGCATTTACACTTGTTTCTCCCCTTCCTGTAACTAGTCTAGTCCAGATACAGATTTGCTGTATCCAGGACTGTTTGTAAGCTCCTGAGCCCCCCCAAGCCTTTCTGTGTTGAAGGGAAGCCTTCTAGCTTATCAGTGGGAATGGTAAGCACTAGGTAACCTGTCTACCACATAAGGAGTGGTTTCTAGCCCAGAAATTGTAGTTATTGGCCGTTTGGGCAATTTTCCCATCTCTCTCAACTTTCTGATTTAAAAGCCAGCATTTGCACTTGTTTCTTTCCTGTAACTAGTCTAGTTCAGATACAGATTCTTAGTTTTAGCACTTGAATTTGCTTATTTGTGCTCAGCACTTGTTCAGAACTTGTTGTAGGCAATAAATAAGCTACATATTACTACAGCACTCAACCTTCCTCATTACCTAGAGGAAAACAGTTTTTGTACTTACTTTCCTCACTTGCTTAGAGAAAAACAGCTTTTGTACTCACTTTCCTCACTTGTCTAGTGGAAAATAGTTTTTTATTCAGGCGTGTCCAAGGGTCAGCTCCCAGTATTCTCTTCCATCTATCTGATGAATCTGGGCATCTTGGACAATGTAGCAATTGCCTCATGTACACAGACAACCCTCTCCTCCTACCATCCAACACTGCAACCTGTGAGAGATGCACTTATCTAGCCAAACTGGAGGTAAAGCTCTCTCCACCCAAGGCTGAACTTGACAGTCAAGAGGAGAAGGTAAACACTTGCGCTACACCACACTCATCACATAGTCCTACCAAACCTAAACCACCAAAATCCACACACAGAAACACAAAAACATTCATGGAAGCTCTCAGTAATAATTTGCTCAAGCAACAGAGACCTCCAAAGCAGGAACACAAGCAACCTCCACCCCCCAACACAACCCAAATGACACATGGCCCACAGACTCAGTGTGCCACTCAACCACAGCCCATGAGTCAAAAAAATGTACCCAACAAACTAGTCATAGCTGACTCTATAGACAGGCACTCACCAGGCTAAACAAGGAAAAGGTTACTGTCAGCTGCCTGTCGGGTGCCAGGGTCCACCACATTACCCACGCACTCAGGTCACTCCACAACATGTACAAATATGACTCTGTCATTGTCCATGTTGGTGTGAACAACCTGAGATGTACCTCCCTGGACTACATGAAAAGAGACATGGAAGAGCTCTCGATCTTGTAGCGCAGGCAGGTATGACCCTAGCCCTGAGTAGCAACCTGCCATCACACAGAAAGATACTGCAGTACAAGGACAAAATGATTGACTTCAACAATTGGCTAAGCTTCTGGTGTCATTCTAAGGGGATCCAGTATCTGTCTGCCTGGGACGACATGGTCAACAGACCACAATGCTTTGCCAGAGATGGCCTGCACCTGTCGCCCCTGGGATTCTGGATACTGGCTAAGGCTCTTGCCGTCTCTATAGTGCCTTTCTTAGGCAAGGTACAAATGACAAATTCACCACCATAACAGGAACAGGCAAGCAAAAACTTAGGGTAATGCTACTCAATGCTAGAAGTCTAAATCTCAAAATGCACTCCCTCGAGGCACTCCTTAAAACGGAGAACATCGATATCTGTGCAGTGACAGAGACCTGGTTCAAGGCTCCAGAGAGCACCCCCGCATTACCAGGCTATAACTCATACCACACTTTACGGCCATCTAACCTGGACCGGAACACCAAAGGTGAAGGTGTGTCCATATTCAATAAGGATATCCACACCTCCAGGCTAGTTGCTCAGCATAATGCATCCGAGGTTATCTAAGTGTAACTAACTCTGGGCAAAACTGCAATCCTAACTGTAGCTTGCTACAGATCCCCCACCATGCCCCAGGATTCCCACTCCTCTTTTCTTGATATACTGGAAAATATTAGGATTCAACCAAACACCCTAATAATGGCCGATTTCAACTACCCCACCATTAACTGGGAAAACTACTCATGTACCAACTCCTTCGCTTAACGCTTTCTGGAATTCATAAATTCTAATGCCCTGGATCAAGTTATCCACACCCCCACCAGGGGCAACAATATCCTAGACCTAGTCATTGCCAACATGAGTGACCTGTGTTCCACATCTGAAGTTAAATCTTCGTTGGTCAGATCCGACCATAAGTTAATTACCCTAGATATCCACATACCGCCCACCCCCCATTAAGGAAACCATGATAAAAAATTTCTCCAAAGCCAACTTCATGTTTCTTAAGACAGAAGTGGCGAATCTTCATGACACCCATGGAGATGGACAATACAGTTACGGCTGCTGAATCCTACACAAATGCACTATATAAGCACTTACACGAGTGCATGGATCATGCTATCCCAAAGAGAACCAAGATGCTATCCTCCAAAAAAAGGAAGCAAATCTGGTGGTCCCCTGCCATAAACAAACTCTACAACAGAAGGAAGAGACTGTTGCAAAAGTAAGTAAAATCCCATGAGTGAAGGAGCTCCCTGGTCAGCCTCAGTAAGAAGCTGAGATCCCTTATAAGATCCTTCAAAGCTAGCTACAAAAACAAAATCACCACTGATTCTAAGGATAACCACAAAGCATTCTATAGCTATGTCAAGAATCTCAATGGCAACACCCAGATCTGCTCTGAATTACAGCACAACGGCACGAAAATTACAGAACCAACTGATAATGCCAATATCCTGGCATATAGGTTCAGTGCCAAGTTTACCCCTCTCTCACCCCCTAAAGGGCCCATATCTATACAGGAAGAATGCAGAGTCCCTGTAATCAAAACTACGCAGGTAAAAGCTGCACTCTCTAAAGCCAAAAACACAGCATCCACGGGACTGGACAACATCCTAGTCTGCGTTTTACACAAACTTCAGAACGAACTGGCTCCCCACCTAAGCACCATGTTCAATCATAGCCTCAAGTCAGGCTTTGTGCCCACTAAATGGTGCACAGCAACAGTTATCCCAATCCACACAGGGGGAGCCACCACTGATCCCAGGAACTATCGCCCTATTAGCCTGATGAGCCTGTACTGCAAGGCCATGGAATGTATCATCATGGAACTCATAAACAAAGACATTGGTAACCTCCAAACTCTGGACCCCACACAGTTTGGGTTTGTGAAAGGCAAATCATACCTCCTGAACCTGATCGACTTCTTTGAGGTAGTCACCAAAGCCATAGATGAGGGTAAGGTGGTTCACACAGACTATCCAAGGCTTTCAACACCATCCCCATTCTGGAATTATAGCTAAACTCACTAAACAAGGTATAAATCCCTACATCACAAGATGGGTTGCCAACAGGCTCACTGACAGAACCCACACTGTAAACGTTGCAGACTCCAAATGTGACTTCAAACCAGTGACAAGTGAAGTACCACAGTGTTCAGTCCTGGGACCTCTCCTGTTTGTTATCTACTTCTCTGAAGTACAGGCTAATACAGAAGGCCTTTGGCTAATAAAGATCGCAGATGACTGTAAACTCGGAGCCATAGCTGAGTCCCTAAATGATGTAGACATCCTACAGAAGGGCCTCACTGAGACAGATGCCTGGTGTCAGAGCCATGGCCTCAAACTCAATGCCAAAAGGTGCATTGTCATCCCATTTGGTAAAATCTCTGTACTCATGAACTACCACATAGGCGGCAGTCTGCTTAATGCCAAATGTGTGATAAGAGACCTTGGGACCCAGGTGGACAGTAGTCTCTCCTTTGATATCACATTGCCACAGTAGTCAGAAAATCCTTCTACGTGACACACCTCATCACTAAAGGGTTCTCATCTAGGAATAAAAGAGGTCATTGTTTCCCTCTACTCGATACTCATTAGACCCATTATAGAGTACAATGCCCCTTTTGGAATGTTCCTCACAAAACATCTGCAGCAGGTGGAAAGGCCACAGAAGTACCTCACAAAGGGGATTACTGACCTCAAACAGATACCCTACACTGACCGTCTCAAAAAACTCCAGCTTTACTCCATAGCATATCGCCTACTCAGAGGTGATCTCTGCCTACCATATAAAGTTATGTCAAACCCAGAGCTGTTGGACATGCTACACCTAAAGAAATCCCAATCCCTCGGAGCTACACACTCTAGGGACCTTAACCTTGTCACCACAATAAACAGGACATGCTGGAGGGAGATGGTCTGCGAATTCGGTTGGCCGTTTCTGTGGCTTTGCTATTCTTAGCGCTGTGGTGGAAAGTGTGCGATTGTTTGTACATTAGGGTTAGGGTTTGGGTTAAGGGTAAGTGGGTAGATAGTAGTGTATGTTTCGTTTAGTGTAGTGTTAGATGTAGGAATTTAAGTGTATGTGTGTGGTTGTTGTTTGTTTGATGTGCTTGTGCTGTGTGCATGTGTTTTAGAGCAGCGAATTTTTTCCATGGGAAAAAAATTCGCTGTTCTGAATGTTCAATATTTTCATGATTAGATGTTTTGGGGCAGATGAAATAGCGTTTGCTATTTTCATCTTTCGATAACATGATATAAACGCTGTCAGGTCCCATGGATGCTGTGTTTTTGGCTTTGGAGAGTGAGGTTTTTACCTGTGCAGCCATGATTTCAGGAACTTTGCATTCTTCCGGTATAAAGATGGGCCCTTTAGGGGGTGAGAGTGGGGTAAAGTTAGCACTGAACCTATCTGCCAGGATGTTGGCAATATCAGTTGGTTCTGTATATTTAGTGTCATTGTGCTGTAACTCAGAGCAGATCTGAGTGTTGCCATTGAGATTCTTGAAATAGCTATAGAATGCTTTGTGGTTGTCTTTAGAATCAGTGGTGATTTTGTTTTCATAACTAGCTTTGGAGGATTTTATGAGGGATATCAGCTTCTTACTGAGGCTGACCAGGGAGTTCCTCCAATCATGGCATTTTACTCTTTTTTTGCAACAGTTTCTTTCTTCTGTTGTACAGTTTGTTTATGGCAGAAGGCCACCAGATTGGCTTCCTTTTTTTGGAGGATAGCATCTTGGTTCTGTTAGGGATAGCATGATCCATGCACTCATGTAAGTGCTTATAAAGTGCATTTGTGTAGGATTCAGCAGTCATACCTCTATTGTCCATCTGCATGGGTGTTGTGAAGTTTGCCACTTCTGTCTTAAGAAGCGTGAAGCTGGCTTTGGAGAAATTTTTTACGGTTGTTTTCCTAATGGGGGGTGTGAGCGGGATGTGGATGTCTAGGGTGATCAGCTTGTGGTCGTATCTGACCAACGAGGAGCTGACCTCTGGTGTGGAACACCAGTCACCCATGTTGGTGATGACCAGGTCTAGGATATTGTTGCCCCTGGTGGGGGTGTGGATAAGCTGATTCAAGGCATTGGAATTGATGATTTCCAGAAAACGTTGAGCAAAAGACTTGGTACATAAGTAGTTTTCCCAGTTAATGGTAGGGTAGTTGAAATCACCCATTATTAGAGTGTTGGGTTGTACCTTAATATTTTCCAGTGTATCAAGAAAAGATGAGTGGGAATCCTGGGGCATGGTGGGGGGTCTGTAGCAAGCTACAATATGGATTGTGGTTTTGCCCAGAGTTAGTTGAACTTGGATAATCTCGTATTTTTGTATTCTTAACCAATGTTTTCCTAGTATGCTGAATTTGGTAGAATTATTTAGACTGTAGTTATCTTTTGTATTATTTTTATAGACTGTAAAATTATTATTCTTAAAATGTTTTGTAATACTTTGGAGCTTTTCTCCCCGGGTCTCCATTGAAAATGGGCTCTTACCCAGAAGGACTTTCCCGATAATGAAATGTAAATAAAATAAATAAATACATGTGTGTATAAGTACTATTGTGTTGATGGTGACAGTATAGATAGTTGTCCTGAACTGTGTTCTGTCTTCTGTCAGACAGCTAACCACTGATAGAGTTGTACCCATTGGTATAGTTATTGAATCAGTCCTTTGCATTGCTAGTGTTCCTTTTCTATGTGATGCCTTCTTTTAATGACTTTTCTCTTTGTTCTCATGTCTAAAAGCTAAAGTTCTGTATCTTCTCCAATACTAATTGATTTGTTTTGCAGGTAGTTCATATTGTGGTACAGTATAAGTACCTTCTTTCTGATTAGATAGTATAACAAGGTCCCATGTTCCTGAATTAGCCTTAGCTCATATGGAGATAAAATACCCCACTCTACTTATCACTAAGAGTAAGGAAAATTATCTACCCATACATTGAGCAAGTCTCAAATTTACAATATCTGAAGGATACTCTCTTCTGAAAACTACTAAGTAAAGGGAGAATCTACTCCTATAGTGTCACTAAATCCAATTCATTTTTGCAACTAGAGCTTTTCATATAGTACAAAAGGCCCAACCACACATATCATACGACAAACCACCCAGTCAATGGGCAGTAAACTTTAAGACAGGCTTCAATCCTTGATGAGTGACCAAAAGATTAACAGCATGTCAAAAAATTCAGCCAAACTGTTGTGAAAGGCAAAAATACCAAGGCAAAACAAAAGCAATGGCTGAAGTGGCATGATGCAAGGAAATGGGGCACATTTCTTCCTAACATAATCCTCACATATCTATAATACAGCAGCTGGTAAGGACTCCTGTTGAACCCATTCATTATATGAAACTTCTTAACTGTGTTCTTCCAGGCTATAAAACAGCAAATCTTTTCAGTTTTCCCTACAGCAGAGCAACCTCAAAGCCCTATACTAGTTGAAGGTATGCAGGCCTACCTGAAAATCAGCCAGTTTCTGCAGGACTGAATGAGCCAGCCTTATCAAAACTCCTCTCAATCTAGTACACTTATGAAATACCTGGAAATGTCATGCTTGTTCCATCCTGTGACTGTTTTCAATTAAAAGTCTTTTCATTGCTGTACAGAGATTTCTTAAAGTCAACCCACCAATCACCCAAGCAAGAAAAAAACATATAGGAAAGTCTGCCTCTGAATACCATTCCTCTAGGGAGTGCAGATCCAAGGCATCACACTACCATCTCCAGTAACTGAAACCCTTTCATTGAGAGTCATCACTAATTGTTTTACTGCACCATCCTTTGATTTGTCAAAGGAGATCAATTGACTGGAGCAGGAGAAATTACTAATGAGTCAGCAGCAAAAAATAAAGTACTGATAAAAATGCAAATTACTGATAAAATAAGCAATGACTCCCTGAAGTCATGTCACTCAAGTACTGAACATCCTTTAATCTACTACCTGCAAATCCTTGGAAATGATAATTATAATCTTCTATGAGGAATACAGGAAAGATCTATGCAGACAGAGCGATATAGGTTTTACACAGCCATAACCCTATCTTTTTGATAGGATACACTCATGCTCACAATATCATAAATGATGTTATTGTTATTATACCTTATAGATAAAGTCCTCCCAGCATGTAGCTCATGAAAATGTAGGATGTCTCACATGGGAGACAGCAAAACACCAACAACAAAACAGGTGGCCATCCAAAAGAACACTTAGATTGAGATCTAAAGAAACAAGAAAGCAATTGCTTACTGTCTACAGTACTAAAATGATGATCTTGTATTCAGAGAATATCCAATGACAAAAGTCTTCAAAGTTAATAAGAAGGTAAGAATCCCTTTGAAGGATATAATATTATTTACATTGTGCATTTGTAGAGTCCAGCTACTAATGGTTGTTTGTCTGCAAGCTTCTTCACGTTCTTATCTACCCATGAATTTCCCATGGATGCTGTCTTCTTGACATAATTGTCTGGCTGAGAAGGGGAAAAGAACAATCCATTTTTTATATCATCCACCATGGGAACATTGACATATGGCAAGGCAAGAGAAATGGATGGTTTCGTCTGCCTTCTATTTTTTTTTTCAGATTCTGTACTGATCTGAGTGATTTAGTCCCTTCTTGGCTCTCTGTGTTGGTCCAGAAATGTGCGGTTGAGCCTCCAAGGCTACTTATCCAAAGCTGTAATCCCTAAATAAAACACTTCCACAATATGATCATGGCAGCAAGAAAAATCAGCATGATCCCCTGACCACAGGACACATGACATATTAAGGTACAGTTTAAGTTTGGGTCTCTTCCCTACAACTACAGCACAATTTATATTTCCCTGCGTAGAAAAGAACGCCTTTCAGGAGGCCTACAAAAGCACATTTGGCATATGCTTCAGGCAATGCTAACCCAAAGTCAACTGAAAATGTGCCTAGAATCTAAAATCCTGTCTCATTACAGACTTTATCATAACCTGATTAAACAGTATGGTGCAAAGAAAACCACCTAAATAGATCCTCAAGGGTGATGGCTTTATTCAAAAACAAAATCGCAACAGAACATGCCTACAGTTTGATGAGAACTATAACTACACATTATTTCTACAATGGAAGATCTCTTAAATCACAATATTTCACCAAAAACATCCACGTCTCAGATCTTAAAAACTTACACTGCAACTAGGCTCACCTGCAAGATGGATGACCCCCACACACACACACACTATTAGTCACTGAAAACACATGCTTCCACTAGCATCCTTTTGCTCACATGGACTCTATCTGGCAGAAAATGGGCACTACTGAAGTGAAACTGCACAGCTTTTATTCTGTGAAGCAGCTCTGGAGTCCTGGATGCCATATTTGTAGCAAACAAAGTTGTATCCAGTATCTCTTGCCAGCTGTGTTACTCCTTGGTTCGCATGCATCAGACTGCAGCTGCCTCCAAAAAGCAGCACAGAAGGAAAACACAGCATGGTGCAAATCGCTACATGAACCTTCAACTCCACCAGCAACAGTAGGAAAGAGTATGGGATTATACTCCATAGATTCTAATATCTACAAACACTGCAGACTCAGTGAATTTTCCATGTTATTTTAAACAGCGTTGTTCAGACTGTTCTCTCACTTTATTCCTGATGCACTCACCATCACCATTCTTCTACTCATTCCAGGAAACAGAGAAGCAAGGGAAACATGCATCCCAAATGCTTTGCATTTGGTTGAGCATTCTCTGTTCTGGTGCTATCTGTTGTCCTTTGAGAGCTCCTATTTGAGTTCTTTCATTGGCTCAGGTATAGAGTCAACAAGATAGGAGTTCACCAAGATCAAAATAGAATCAGCAGACTCATATCAGGCTTCACATTGTGCTTTGGCCCACTGAACAGATCAGCTGCACAGTGTAGCTAGAAAAATAAGCCAGTAATACAGTGGGCTTCTAGCTGCCTAGGCTATTGGTCTATTGTTCTAGATGGACTGTACTACTGGTCTACTGAATGGACCTATAGTGCAGTGCAGCTAGGAAAATGAACCACTAGGCAGCTGTGCATTTGGTCCAGTTTTCTAGTTGCATTGTGCTATTGGTCCAGTCATTCAACGAACAGCACGGTATAGCTACAGAAATAGACCAGTATCACTGGCAACTGTCGCGTTGGTTCACTTTTCTGTCTAGGTTCATAGGTAGTTACTAGCCTTGCAGTCCAAAGGACCATTGAGGAGCCTAGCCTAAATTTCCAGCTGTCCCAAAGCACTGTCTGGTTAAGTGACTTGTATAAGGTCACACAGTAGGCAAATGAGAGCTGAAGGAACCAAACCCTGTACCCTGGAACTACAGATCTCAGCCTTAGCCCTATGTTCCAACTGCCAAACTAAGGACTGGGCAAATCAAACTCTGCACCACAGGAACTACAGTTTTCAGCCTTAACCCTCTGGTTCAACTGCAAGACATTAATACCTGGTCGATCCAGCACACCAGTACCACAGTGCAACTAGAAAAAAATGGACTAGTAGGATAGGCAGCGGTGGTATTTGTCTGTTTTACTAGATGAACTGTGCTACTGGTCCATTCAGCACACTGCAGCCAAAGGCAGTAAAAGCCAACACTAAGCCATTTGCAACTCATAGCATTGTAGCAGGGGTCTATATCACATCATCGAACTTGTATAAGTTCGAACGATGTAATATTGAACTCAAAAGTCCAAAACCTAACTATAACGAACACACAGAACAGCGATTTTTTTCCCAGGGAAAAAAAGTCACTGTTCCCTAACAAAAAAAAACAAACAAACTTAAACCTTAAACTAAAGTGGGGGGCTTTGCCCCCCACACCCCCAGTGTGGGGGTGTGTGCCCCCCACTTAAATATACCAACTCCGAGATCGCACCACAGTGGAGGAAATAGCAAAGCCCCGAAAATGGCCCACCATGGGAAAAAACTCAATGTGCCGTGGCTTCGCTATTTTTGGGTTTCAGATGTTTGGGTTGGATATTACAATGTTCGAACTTATACAAGTCCAGCGATGTGATATAGACCCTTGTAGCAAGAGCTTGTGTAAATATATTTGCAACAATACTATAGAATCAGCATTTTAAGGTCAGATCTTTTTTTTGAAGGTCCTCAAAATGCTGCTTAGTTGAGGGTCACTCCAATTTTTAACCTTCTGCTAAGATTTTTAAAAATCATTGCTATGGCTTTTAACATTCAGAGGTTGAGAGATGTGAGGGGGACATCCCTCCATGTGTCTGGCCAATTCACCCCTAATCGATATGAATACCACCTCTGCTCTTTCCAGGAAATAGACCATACCTAGTGAGACTGATTAGATCAACAACAATACATACATACATAATGCATATATATACACACACATGCATGCATATAATGTTGAGATCACTTGGTTGACAATTGTCTGTGCGATACAAGTGAACTATTGCATATGTTGAGTGTATAGCCTTTCAGGCAAAAGTTGTTAGTGCGATTTTTAGTTGGTTGACAAAGGTAAGTGGTTTGGCCTGGAGTCATTGTATGTATGTGTATGTTTTAGGGTTAGGGTAAGGGTTAAGTAAGGTAATGGATTTAGTATGTGTGTCATTGCTTTAGGGTTACAGTAAGGGTTAGGTATGAGATAGATTTTGTGAGTGAGTGTGTGCATGTGTGTGTGTGTGTGTGTGTGTGTGTGTGTGTGTGTGTGTGTGTGTGTGTGTGTGTGTGTGTGTGTGTGTGTGTGTGTGTGTGTGCGTGTGTGTGTGTATGTGTGTGTGTCTGTGGTGAGTATCCAAATTGTCTTATGCAGTTATAGTGTTATGGAAAGGGCTTTGGTAATAGTAAGCTGCACATTAAGGTTAGAGGCAGGGTCAAGGTTAGTGTTAGCATGCATAATTTAGGCAGAGCAGGGAGCCAAATCCTGTGATAACTAATTACAATTTTTATGTTCAGCGAGTGTACCAACTATTTTCATAACTTGGAATCTAACTAGATAGCCAGTTTCCAAGCCAGTGGGCAATGAAGGCGTTTACATTAAGCATGTCTAACTTTTCAATAATACCAGAACTGCAGATAGTGTCAAAATCCTTGGTCACATCAAGATAAGCAACATGTACAAAATGGGTCTATATTATAACATCGAAGTGTCAAAACTTCGAATGCTATAACATCGAACCCAAAACCACGAAAGCTGAAAACCCCAAAGACTGAGAACAGTGATTTTTTTTCCCTGGGAAACAAAATTGCTGTTCCAGTATGAAACACGAAACACACAAACACTACAAACTATTTCTAATGTGGGGGGCTTTGCCCCCACATCCCCCCAACAAGGGGGGCTGTGCCCTCCCCACCCCCTACTTAAATATAGCACCTCCGAGATCGCACCACAGTGGAGGAAATAGAGAAGCTGCGGAAACGGCCCACTGAATTCGATATTGTCAGTCTTCTAGGTTTCTGGTTCGATATTATAACATTCGAAGTTTTGACACTTCAATGTTGTGATATAGACCTGTACAAAATGACCACTATCCACAGCCTTTGTAACCTTTTCAAAGAAGTTTACTAGGTTCAGGAGACAGGACCTGCTCTTCATGAAGCCAGACTGAGTGGAATCTAGATCAGCTACATTACCTATGTCTGCATAAATGAGTTCTGTTATAATATGTGGGACTGGTTTTCATATAAAACTAATGAAGCTGATATATAGTCACCTGGGTCTGTTGAGATGCCACCTTGTATAAGGGAGTCACATTGTTATTCTCCAGGCATCAGACACAAACCTGTAAATAGGATAATGTTGAACAGTTAAAGAAGAGGTTTGGATATCTGAACTCAGTTAATTCAGGTCATAGTCAGGCCATTATCCCTCAGTGCCACAGAGCTGGGTTATGTGCCCTTTTTAAATTATTAGTGTGAGAAGTTACATGTCCATCTCCCTTCTCTTCTGATTTTTTCATGTACAATGCCACTTATCACTTCCTGCTTGCTAGACATCATACACTCTTCATTGACTGCTGATGAAAAAGTTTGAAGCACATACATTAGGGACCTGCTCATTTATTATTTATTTTATTTATTTATTTTACATTTGTTAACCGGGTTAGTCTGGCTGAGCTTTTGGCTCATTTTCAGCAGAGACCCAGGGAGAAAAGCTCATCAGGACTAGAAAACAATTTATTACATTTTAGTAACATAGTAGTAACAATCAGCTATAGGATCTTACAAGCAAGGACCTGGAGAGGAAAAATGCTCCTCAGGCAATTCAATTATACAGAGTATTAACAATTGGCAGACAAGTATGCGAGTTGTTACAAACAAGGTTTTAAACAATTAGCAGAAGAAAATGTGACTAGTTACAATATTATTTAAGCTGCTTAGAGCAAAATGAGTTAATAGTTAGGCAGATGCTTATTTAAAGTGGGTAGGATCTAGTTGTACAGGAGTTTGGAAACAAGAAAGGAAAGTAAGAATGGCTAGTAGGAGATGTAGGAGAGGTAGAGTATAGGAGACAGACTAGACAGGTAGGTTTATTTTGAGACTGTAAAAATTAAGAGTGTTTGGAGATAGAGGAAATGAAAAGGTAGAAGAGGCATGGGGAATAGTGTTAGAAATACATTAATAGGTGAAAAGATGGTGGTTTCAGGGTGACTGGCTACAGTGGCAAGACCACTTTGTTTTTAGGTATTTCCTTGTGGCTAATTTGAAACTTTTGCTATGCTGGAGGGATTTTATTTCCAAAGGGAGTTGGTTCCAGGATGTAGCTGGGTTATAGTTATAGAGAAGGCAGCCTATTTTGGTTTTGGGTTTGTAGATGTCTAATAATTCTTGATTTGAGCTGCGTAGCCTCCTAGCAGGGGAATATTTGGCTATGATAATGGAGATGCTAGGGCAGAAGGAGGGTAGATAGAGGATAGAGTGGATGATTTGTAGTTGGTATAGTTGGAGCAGTTGAGGAAATTCTAGTAAGTCTAATTGCTGTAGTGCTAAGCAGTAGTGTGACTTGAAGGTTTAGTTAACTGAAAATCTGGCGATCTTATTATAGGTAGTTTCAAGCTTGGAAATAAGTGTAGAATTTAGGTTTGTGAATATGTGGCAGCTGTACAGGAGTGTTGGGAGTAATAAAGCCTGGGAGAGAGTTATTTGGGCAGTGTTAGTTAAGTATTTCTTGTACGGAAAAGGTGTCCAAGTTTCTGATGAGTTCTTTTTACTGAGTTAGTAATATGGAGATCAAACATCTATTGTAACACCTAGCAATTTAGTACTAGATTCAGCTGAGATGATAGTGTTGTTGCAGGATAAGATGGTAAATGTACTTTTGAGTGTGGTCATGTTTTTAGGGAGGAAGAGTAGGAGCTTAGTTTTTTTTTTGGATTAAGTATTAGTTTGTTATCACTAAGCCAAGTTTCAATGGTGTAGAATGATGCCTGGTTAGTTGAGTGGAGGTCAGTTGGGTTGTCAGCAACGGTTATAACAGTTGAGTCATCAGCATATTGCACAAGAGATGACTGGGGACAGGAGGAGTAGAGCAATCTGGTGAAAATATTAAAGAGTAGTGGTCCAAGTGCGGACCCTTGGGGGACTCCCATTTGTGCATTGAGAGGGGAGAATAGTGCAGAGAGCCATTTAACTGATTGCTGGTGGGTAGAGAAATAGCTGGAGAACCAGGACATAGTAGGGGGAGAGAAATGTAAGTTAGTGAGTTTATCTAGAAGGAGTGGGTGAGAGACAGTGTCAAAGGCTTTAGAAAGGTCAAGGAATAGGCATGAGACAAGTTTATTGTTATCACGAGCTAGGGAGACTATGTTGATGAATGATATGAGTGCAGTAGTTGTACTATGCTATACACCTGGATTCTTCCATTCACCTGTGGTTCTCATTCTTTTACTTATGTTAGCATGGGTGCATGCAGCTGTGTAACACTTATGTGCATGCTTCTTTATTCATATCTAAGACATTCTGCTACCATTTCCTACTCTAAATTTGGGAGTTATTCAGCCTACACCAGGATTCTTATATTCAACTGTTGTGACCCCTCAGTATAGGAAAATAAGTAATCCTGCCCACTCCCCACTGATTATCCAGTTTTCCAAATCTATTCCCAAACTCAGAATACTGACAATGTAGCCAGATGCCCAACCCATGTACCAGTGGACTAGATGTCATATATGGTATTTCTTGAGTATATTCATTGTCATCACAATGCACAGTATCAGATCACAGTACACCAGAAACAAACTATTAGATCACAATGTAGTAAATCTCAAAAAGGAGCACTACCAGGGGCCCTGCAGAAGTGGTCAAGTCTAACTCTCCTCACTATATGCAAACAATAAATCAATACTCAATGAAACATGATTGACTAGATAAGTCACAAGACAACGCCACTCTACTATTTGTATGACAATCCCTTTTGTATACACAAAAAGTAATAAAAATGTTAAATTCAGCCTCTGACCTTTATCAGAGCTGCTATGTCAGTTTCAAATGCACATTGGAGCATAGCTTTCAAAATGTCTCTTTTCTGGTGTCTTGACTTAAAATTCACCAAGTATTTCAACATATGCAGGAACAGTCTTTTACTATAATCACAGAGCAAAATGCATTCAAAATCTCTCGTTATTCCCTTTTATGCTATGAGCAGTACCACTAACAGCTAGGAAATATATGAAAAGATCTGTAAACTTTGCTACTTCTTCATTTACAAGTTATGCATCTGGATAAAAAAAAAAATCAAATCACTGTAACTGACCTACCAGGTAATCCTATCTCAAAAATGCCGCTGCATACTTTGGCTTAAATCTAGACCCAAAATTATCATTTCATAACCATACTGAACATATACCATGTAAAAGATCTCACACAACTGGAATTCTGCTGTGAAAGGACAGCTCCGTTATCTCCAGAATATGGTTAATGCTAAAAATGTATTAATCCCAAAACTAGGACTATGCTCTGCCTGTTATTCCCCTAAACACATCCACTACTACAAACAACTATTGGTAGTATCCATTGCTTTGTAACTATCTCATATACCAGAACATATCACTGTTATGTTCTTCTTATAAAAGCTAAATGTCTTCCTGTAACAACATCAGACACCTTCTTCCTGTTCACCTTTCTTTTAAAACTAGGTATTTAACATAAATGGCCACCACTTTCTTCCAAAGTAATGGTCAAAACCTCTACCTACCCTCTTAGAGACACTAATGAGGAAGTACTCTCTCTTAAAATATCCCCCTCCAAATCTGCCGCTCAAGAAAAAGCACACCACAACATAGTACTCACCCGCTGAAATAACCCATCATTGGACATGAGAAAGGAGTAACCAATTCTAACCTTCCAAATAAATAAAGAAGTAAATGAACACCACTTTGCTGAAAATAAGCACAAATGTGTCAGTGATACTATAGTATATTATTTCAGATTAAGATCCTCACTGCAATTTTTCTATTACCACACATTACTAAATATTCAAGTGTACTTTATTGTTTAACTTTTGCATTTGTAAAGGTAGATTATTAAGTATTGCAGTTAAATTATTTCAATATTATGTGTGGTTTCTTAAATTTTCTGGTACTACTCTTCATAGTTGGGTTGTAGCTAAAAAAGGATTTTAGACAAGCCCATGTACTGGCTAACAAATAAATAAAAACAGAATGCATGACTATTTTCTTATGGAACTTTCCCTACCATGAATTAGATAGATTGTCTTCCACCCATAGCTCTCAACCTCTCAGCACAAAAAAATTGGGCAAAGCCAAAAGTAATGGGGACAAGCCCCCAAAAATTGGAACACATTTTAAATATTGCTCTTAGAAAGTGCTAGAATAAAAAAACTTGTGTTACCATGCATTTTCTGAAGGATATGAAGTCTGAAACTCAAATGACTGTCATTATTTAGTGAATTTAGTCCTCACTGCTTTGCCACAAAAATCCATACAATCACAAATTTTATGAGGATCAGACCAAAAATATAAAGCAAAATTCTGGACATTCTGTGAAAATCTGTACAATTGAGAGGTATGCTTTCACCAGATAAGTACAAATTGAAGAAATTGTGTTTGCTACAGACACTCGTAACTTTGGATCAGATTTAAAACTAACATGCACTTCTTTAAGCCAGAAGATGGAATATATTTATCAAAATGTGGCATTCTTTTTTTCCTCACATAGATTGCAAATGTTGGAGGTGTGATGGGGAAGAAAGAGGTAATTGGGAATATGTTTTGTGCATGTAATGATCTGGCAGACTTTCCCTGCAGACTTCTCTGTCATAAATACTGGGTGAGCAAATTGGTATAACTAAGAAAATGATGTTTTGAGGTGTGATTCAGAATCAGAATTGTCTAGTCATAGTAAGGCCTTGCTGAGTTTAATTCTAGCTGCTGACAAAGTGTCGTAACAGAGATAAAAGAACTAGAAGTGGAATGTTTAGAAAACGGTAGGGACATATTGCATAGAAAAAATGGGAATTGTGGGAACAATACATGCAGAATAATGTTTTGAAGGAGGAATGAGATGTAAGGGAAAGTAGAAATTGAAAGAGCTATGTAATGTTTGACTGACAATGACTATATAGAAGATTATAAATGATGTATAATGTTTGCAAGTGAAAATATGTCAATATGTTTTATTTTCATATATATAAATGTATGATTGGCTATGTCATAAGTGATAATTCAACATGTTTCTTGTTTAAAAAAATGGCATTTTTTTATGAAAAATACTCTTTGATATTCACTCATACTGACATATGTAGGCTTGTTGGAATCATTCCTAATGCCAGGTTCCTTTCTCCATCTTTTAAAGTTTCCATATGTGTATGCAGCTTGGTTTTCTGGCTATATATTTAAATGTCAGTCATTGTTAACATGTCACTTGTCTTCATGACTGATCTACTTTCTAATTTTTAAACAATGCCTATTAAATGCTGCAAATGCATTATAATAACACTGTTAACAAAGAGCAGTTGCTTCAGAAACTGCTTTTAGAGAATTGCTGCCAGAAAAACAACAGTTCATGCACATAAAACTACCTGAAAGGAAATATAGATGACATAAAACTAAAATTGTTGTATGTATGTAAATTAAACGCATATCTAGCATATGCATTTAAGCTGTCTACAACTAAATACACATTCTCTTATCTGCCACAGATTTCCTTACCTGACACTCAGTTGTAACACCTGGATAACTAATCCGATAATCTCTGCCAGCCCAAAAAGCACACATTTGACTCTTGTTAATTATGTAAGTTACTTCACTCGGTTGCCGATGTTACCTACTTGCCTTAGTCTGCCAAGGCACTTCTTTAACAGTACCTAGTACCTGACCTACACCACCAACAGAGTACATTGTAGCATTACCTACTGTTTAATAATTTGCTCTCAGCACTTAATGTCACAGTATAGGAATTGTCGCCTCACAGTAGGACGCTGTCCGGTTCGATTCTCAGCTAGAGCGTCTTCTGCATGGAGACATACGCGAATGGGCGTACCTTCGTTGAAGGTTGTGCGTCAGGGCTGGTAACTCGGCACATAAAAATCAACTACCAATTATTAGCGGATCGGAGTTCCACTGTGGCGACCCCTAACCAGGAAAAGCCGAAAGACACAACAATGGCAAATGAAAAAAAATGAATGCATTTAGGTCTAGTCCTCTCAAAAGCACACAAAAACGAAGTAAACCAGACTATATACATATATATATATATTTATATATATATATATATATATATATATATATTTATATATATATATATATATATATGGGTCTACTTTAGATCACTGAAATCTCATTTGACTGAAATTCATTTCACTGAGACCAAATCACCTAATTTTCAAAATTAATTTCACTGAATCTCATTTCACAGAATTGCAAGCTATAGACTTGATGTGGGTTTCTATTTGCCTTTGACTTGTTTGTGTTAGAAAGAATTTTTGTAACTTGCAGTTCTGAGTGTCAGAATACCGATAGTAATGTAGAAGGTGGTGTTGTACCACGATGCTTCTACCATATGATGCAGATGATTATGCTGATGCCAACCCTGAACTCAACACACTCCAATTCATCCTCTTGTCAACCTCCTGAACCCCAAGAAACAAAATCTGAACTTTCAGAAACCCAAAAAAAATCTTCTCAACTTAACTTCACTACCCACAAAAACCCCAAAACCATCATCTCCCAGCATCCTAAAACTTCCATCCCCAAATCTAACCCTACTAACATAATGCTAAATTGATGATAATCTTCACTATGATTAAACAATTACCACATTAATAACAAAATAATAATAATAAAAGATTGGTTCACTGTCAAAGTTCAACCAGACACACAGACTCAACTCACACCAACCACTCAGCACAAACCACAATCACTCTCTATCTCTACACTAATGTATGCTTCCTCTCTAATCTTCTCTAAAAAAAGCAAAAAAAAAAAACACTCCTATCCTACCACAATATACCAGCAACCGCCACAGCATCCCAGTATAGAACTCACCACTGTCTTAACTTAAAACTCTTTAACACACTTACTTAACCACAGCTCATATATATAAACAACAAACTCACAATCCAACAATTTGTACCAACCATTAAAGACACCTGCTCTCAATAACCTCCCTAATCCCCTATAAACTTGAAATAGCTGCTCCAACTCAAATAAAAACGCAAACATAGCTAGAATTACAAATTCAGCAGGTCCACCTGCCTTTTTCCAACTCAGTTGGCAATCCAACTCAAACTCCCCTTCACATCACCTCACTAACCTCCTTTCCTCTTTTCAAAACACAACTTTTCACATCTGAACAACTTTTGGCTCTGTTCTGTACAAATAAATCTCTAATCTTTTTTTTCTCTTCTTTTTTATATCCCCACAAATCAAAAATTGCAACCTTTCTTTATGTATGTTAAAAGGACCTAATTGTTCTATAAATCTCTCTCTTCTCTCCTATATGTGTATAGTTCTATTATTATTATTTATCACAAGTGATGTAATGTTGTTGTGTAACATTGTATGTAACATATAAAAAATTATTAAATGATTTAATTTTTATAACCTTGTTTTATCTTGGAGCTTTTCTCCCCGGGCCTCCACTGAAAATGGAAATTATCCAGTTGGACTAGCCCGGTCAACAAATGTAAAATAAATAAAAATAAAATAAAGTATTGTTTTTAAATGTGGGTATGTCTCTTTATATTTGTATGGGAAGTATCTAAAGTAATATGGCAGAAGTTTTGTGCATTTCCAGTAGTAGTGGCAGCGTGTAGAGTACTGTTAGGCAAGTAAAAGATATATGCCCTTTTCCCCACTGCAGTGTGATCCTGGAGTTAGTATATATACTTAGCGGGAGTGTGGGGACATAGCCCCCCACTTAGTTTGGTTTTATATTGCCTGGTTTCTATTAAGAGGATAAGTAAGTAGTGTTTACATTGTGGAAAGAGGTAGTCATTGGTTTTGTGAGTGTGTTTGTCTATGGTTTCCCATTTTGTCTTTTGAAATTTTGCATTGTAAACTGTCGGCGAAATGAGATTCAGTGAAATGAGTTGTCAGTGTTGTGAAATTTAGGTGATTTGGTCTCAGTGAAATGAAAGTCAGTGAAATGGGATTTCGGTGATCTAAAGTAGACCCATATAGATATATATATATATATATATATATATATATATATATATATATATATACACATATATATGTGTGTGTGTGTATGTGTATAGGTGTATATGTATATATATATATATATATATATATATATATATATATATATTATATATATATATATATATATATATATATATATATATGTGTGTGTGTGTGTGTGTGTGTGTGTAAATATATATACACACACACACACACACAGACACACACACACACACACACACCCAGACATATGTACACATACAAGTGTTACTCAATCAATCAATTTAAAGAAAAAGAACAGGAACATTCAAACTACATAAATAAACCCTATGTTCATGAAAAAACTGCTTTGAATACATAAAACAACCTGATATGCATCCATATACCTACACATACTGCCATATATAAATGTATGCACATGTATATATGTATAAAAAATGTCTATAAAATACATATAAACATAGATAGAATTACTATCTACATTCATGGCTAAGGGAGGCGACCTACGTGCTTTTTTCAGCAATTTGCTGTTGGATAAGAATGATGTGGCTTGTTTTGAGGGCCACAGTGTTATTAAACGAACGAAGACCACTGTGGAGGTGAGTCGTGTTAGAAATATGCAACTTATGTTCAGAGAACTGACTTTGCTTACTAAAAAATTTCGATCAACAATATGGCATATTAAATTGCTGAAGGCATACATTAAGGCGGAAATGGCGCCATGAGGTTTAAGGGTTTATTTAGAACTTGGGGTAGGCAATGAAAATGCTGATTTTATGACAAAATGGCATTTGATTCAATGCACTGCTTCTAAAATGTTTATTGAATTGCTAGTGGAACTTTACGAACAGTCTCTACTAGGTATTAAGGCAAAGCTTGATGAATGCTTGGAAAACGTGCAACAATTTGAAAATTAGGGGGAATATCAAAAGACTTATGAGTCATATTTAAGTGAAGTGAATACTTTTGGAAATGAGGTCAGGGACAAGAAACTCAAGACGTTTAACCGAGATTTGGGGGATATGGTGAATAATGCAATTTTCTCTTGGAAAACGACTAAAAGATCAATGTGTTTCTCAGATACTACTAAAAGACAATCTAAATTTAAGTGGAAAAGAAGCAAATCTATTCTGAAGCCTTCTAGAAGTGCTGAAGGTACTACTGACTCTAGTACATCTGACTTTTCATCCAATCCACCCAGTACTGATACTGAAGCTGAATTTGTGGAAGATTTAACATCTCCGGTCCACAAAAAATCCAGAGGAAGAGGTGGCCCTTTAGAAGAGGTGGACGCAAACATCGAATGCAGACCAGGGAGCAACATAGAGCAAACATTCAGGGAATTAATGCAAACATAACTGATAGCCATGATACTGAGATGGATAATCTCATAGTTAATTTAACTAACTATGAGTTAACTATGCATGAGTAAAGTGTGCTAAATAAAGGCTTCAATTATATGCCTTCATGCTTTATCTCGTGTTTGATGTTTATAATGATGTTAAACATTTTTGCAGAGCTTTAAATTTAAAATATTTTTTTAATGCTAAAGCTGATAGCAATGATATTGCTGATGTTGCTTCTGATGGTTTTCTTTTTAAGAAATCTGATTTCCAACCACCATATCACCCTCGGGTGAAACTGTTTGAGGATTTGGTGTTGCATGATTTACATGTTAATCAAAATTCTATTTTCAGGGGATTTGGTGATAATTTGTCTAAGCTTGAGAGAGATGCTCTGATACAGTTAAAAAATAATAAAGACTCAGTAATAGTCAAGGCAGGCAAGGGGGGTGCCATTGTAATATGGGCACAAGATGATTATCTGGGAGAAGCTTTGAGGCAATTGAGGAACGGCAGGTTTTATTATAGCCTGCCTCTTGATCCTATTTTGAATTTTAAACGAAAGATAGACGGATTTCTTTTGAGTGCCAAATTGAATGGGGATACATCAGAATCCCTATTTAAGCAGCTTCTTGTTAGTAATCCTATACCTCAACGGTTTTATATTCTGCCCAAAATACATAAAACTATTTTGAACCCCCCAGGCTGGCCTATCATTTCAGGTAGGGGATCTTTAACAGAATCCCTATCTGTGTATTTAGAGCATGAATTGAAGCCATTATTCAACTTAGTCAGGGCTAGGCTAAAAGATTCTAGCAACTTTTTGTGCTTAATGAATGATCTGCAGATACACCCAGCCTCCTATATTTGTACCCTCGATGTCCAAGCACGATATATGAATATACCACGTAGTGGAGGTATTCAGGCATTAAAATATTGGTTAGAAATATATGGTAAGCATCAATTTAGACAAATTGATTTTTTGTTAACTTTGGAACAGATGGTATTAGAGCACAACGTCTTTTATTTCCATGGTGAGTGTTATCTACAAATGATGGGAACTGAGATGGGTATAACTTTTGCACCTATATATGTGGACCTCTTTATGGGATATTTTGAGAGGGAGTTTATATATAGCGATTCTTGTCCTTTTAAGAAAGAACTTACCATGTGACATCGTTATTTGGACGACTGCTGGAGGATTTGGTCTGGCACTATCCAGAATTGGTTAGATTTTGTGAAATATCTGAACTCAAATCAATTTGGTTTAACATTCACTGATAGAATCAAGCTTGATAGTATTGATTTTTTGGATGTGACTGTGACTAAGAACCCAGATGGTACTATGAAGATGAATCTCTATAGGAAACCCTTTACTAAAAATGCCATCTTGCAGGCAGACAGTTGTCACCCTAGACATGTTATGTCCAACATACCGAAAGCTCAGTTTCAGAGATTGAGGCACATTTGTAGTGAGGATACCTGTTATAAAAAAGAACTGGATACAATGGGTGATAGATTTGTGAGGAGGGGTTATTCTGGCATTAACATTCAGAGAAATAAAGCCATAGCATCCAGTTTTAATAGAGATGATTTCCTGGTGAGTAAGAATTTGAACACAACACAAGTAAGAGATAGGTCACCTGTTATTTCAAAAATCAGATTTGTTACAAACTTTGGTACCAATACTTTTAGAATCAGGAATGTGATTTCTAAGCATTGGGATATACTAAAGTCAGATCAAATTTTTGATCAGTGCCTGGAGAATAACTGTTTTTACAGTTATCGGCGGGGTTGAAATTTAGGTGAATCGTTATCTTGGTACAAGCAGATTGACTGGTTGGATGGTGACATTTTAAGGGATTTACCCAGGGGTAGTAACCCCTGTGGTAATTGTGTCTACTGTAAAGTTATGTCACGTACTAAATCCTTTACATCTGTCAATATCCCGAAGGTTTTTGATATTAAATATCTACTGACTGGGTGATTTACATGACAGTATGTCAGTGTGGGGCGTTTTATATCGGACAAACTTCTAGAAGCCTAAAGAGTAGGATTGTGCTACATTTAAGTGATATCAACTGTAAGTGACTGAGGAGTACATTATTTAAGCACAGTTTGGTACATACTATGGCGCAATTCCTTTTCTTGGGCATTGATTTGGTGAAGGGTAGTAGATTGTCCAATATAAGTAAACATGAAATTCTTGACAGAAAAGAGAGGATGTGGATAACTAAGTTAGGGGCACTGTATAAACCAGATCTAAATGACCATTGGTAGGTTTGTTTGATGAGTTAGGATTAGGTTTTGGTAAAAAAGGGGGTTTTCTTCGTCCCTTAGTAGTAATATTAGTCATTCACATATATATTCTAGTTAGTGGTTCATATTGTCTATTGTTGACACCTCCCATTTTTTTATGACATTCCATATTTGCCTTTGGTGATTTATGTAACATATGCTACATATGAATTACTATCTATGTTTTTATGTATTTTATAGACATTTTTTATGTATGTATACACATGCATACATTTATATATGGTAATATGTGTAGGTATATGGATGCATATCAGGTTGTTTCATGTATTCAAAGCAGTTTTTTTGTGAACATAGGGTTTATTTATTTAGTTTGAATGTTCCTGTTCTTTTTCTTTAAATTTATTGATTGAGTAACACTTGCATATGTACTTATGCAAGCAGCATCTTCATTCTGTGTATTCACACTGAGGACGCCAGGGGGTGAAACCGGTAACCGGTTTGTCTTTGCAGTAGTATGGCTGCTGTGAAGATCACCTGAATGGTTGCTCTGTGTATTTGCACTTGGAATAAATCTTTAACACTCAATTTAGTGTCCGTTTTGTGCCTTAACATGTGGATTTTCATTGAAAATGTTGCAGAAAGTATGCGAGTGCTGGAATCTGGTTTTGGTGATTGTACATTGAGTTCCAAGCACCACATTTGTCTGGGCGAGCACCTATTCCCTTTTGGGATATATATATATATATATATATATATATATATATATATATATATATATATATATATATATATATATATATATATATATATATATGTGTGTGTGTGTGTGCATACATAAAACCGAACTTCCCATGCCCCAATAAAATGAATCCGTAACTAATCAGTTAATATTCTCTAACCAATTTCATTGTTCAACCCCAGGACTTGGGGTTTGAAACATTTACCACATGTTCTGCTACAGAATTTTCACATATCTTGTTATTAATATCATTAACGAGTTCCTGTTGTTTCATTTTAAGCTTCCTTTTCATTTTCCTGTATAACATAATCCCAATAAGCATATTATAACATGCAGAATGGATTTTGAATTACAAGTATAATGTTTCTTATATCCAAAATGCCTTTTACAATATTTTTTGGTAACAAAGCTCCATTTCTTTTCTAATAGCAATGTACCACCATGTCTTTAGCACTTTTCCCTCTAATAATGTTTCTCAGTATTACATTATTCATATTCTCTTTAACAACTGCCAATGTTTTTTTCATCAAAACTTCCATCACTTCAGAAAACACATTTTATTCTGTAACAAAATATGAGTACTGGGATTCATAGAATTTCTCTCCACTTGTACTCATTGCCCAGTGTGGGTTGGTCAGTTAGTGTGATAATGTGAAAATGAGAATTTCCACTTCAGAGACGTAGTATAGCTACAATGAGAAAGACATAATTTGCATCTCATTACCATGTCACTAAATCAAACACTGCATTCAAAGCTACACTAAATGAATTTCTAGCTGAGCCCTAGCTTTGTTCCTGCTCCTTACAAGGCTAAACACTTTCTATACTATCTTTTAGCTTCACCATCTAACTCCATGAAGAAACACTCGAAGGCCTCAACTTAACATTATGTAGAGACATTCTTGTATTCCTTTTTTTACATATTGTAAATATTTACCCCATTTTATATTATTCATGTCCACTGGAGCACCTTCTGCTAACACACACACACACACACACACACACACACACACACACACACACACACACACACACACACAAAAACACATGCACACACACATTACTAATCTCCTGTCATACCAGCCACTCCTGAGTTCTATTTCTTTATATTACTACTCTGTCTACACTCTTCTTTCAGTTTTTCTTTGTCTCTGTTACATCTTCTACAACTTCCTGTTCAAACAATCTTATACTTTCTACCTGTGTTTCCTTTCCACTTTTTCCCACAGCTTCAGCTATTGTATTCAATATACCAAGCATTTCTCATGCTGCTCTATTGTTAGAACGTCTTTGCCACTTAATCATTCTGTTTATGTTTTTGTATAGCAACTGGTTTAATCTGTGTGTATGTCTTTGCTTTTATAAGGAAAAGGCCAAAGATATAAAGTAAAAAATCTGGACATTCTGCTAAAATCTGGACAGCTGAGAGATTTGCAGGGTACCCAACACTGTTGATATGAAAGATTAAACTTGCCATTTCAGGAGTACATTATGTGTATGTAGTGGTGGTGGGAGTAGCTATATTCTGCAGGCTGTTATGCAGTACCAAAGATCCTGGATATATACCTGATGGCAAATGCTCATAGGTAGGAATTAAGCTAGCTGCCCTTTTGGGCTATTTTAAGACTAGCCAATGTCCCTTAAGGATAAGAATCAATCTCTGTGCCTTGTATCAGTGAGATAACCACCTTAACCATTATACAAACCCCCAAATTCAATGTAAGCTGCAAGACAGCAAACAATCATACTCTAAGCACAAAACAGTGGAAATAGGCAAAGAATAAAGTCAGATAAAATCAAGGCAGATTCATAAAACAATAATTTCAACTTAATACTCGTAGAGCTTGTGATGTCCCCACTCTAGGTCAATAATCATGGAGCCTGAATCCTCACCACTGACACTGGAGAGGGATATTTATTTGGAATAGGAATGGATATACTCAGTATTTCCAGATGCAGACCTCTCTGCATCAAACATGATTTCCCTTAAGAGCATACAGGGCACACACTCAGCCTGGGATCTGGATTTGTCTGTCTGCCTCCCTCAAGTTCTCCAGTAAAACTCCCCACTGGCACAGCTGTAGGGTTAGGTCCTCAGCTGTGTGTTCAAGCCAAGTCTTCCAACACCCTCTCTGTGAAACCAGTGCTTCATGTTCCCACTCCAAGTAGCTGACATGTGCACTCTTTGAGATTTAATTTTCATACACACACATCTGGGAAATGCTGGCACAGATTTACTAGCCATGCTATCTTCTATCCAGACTATAAGGTAGATTCACTGCCACCAGTAAGTTACTATAAGGCTCTTAAAAGGGTATCCAACTATCCTGAGTGAAGTTAATAATACAATTGGTAATGTTAACCAAACAGCCAGGCTTTCAGAAGTGGCCAGACTTATCACCAAACAGTCTCAAAACTTAAATATTTTTCAAGAAAGGACCAGCCACAATAACATGTTTAAATATATTTAATGTTGTGTTGTGTCTTTCGGCTTTTCCCAGTTAGGGGTCGCCACAGCGGAACTCCGGTCCACTAATGATTGGCAGTTGATTTTTACATACCGAGTTGCCAGCTCTGATGCACAACCTTCAATGAATGTATGCCCATTCACGCATGTCTCCAGGCAGAAAATGCTCTAGCTGAGAATCGAACCGGACAGCGTCTTACTGTGAGGCGACAACGCTACCGCAGCACCACCGCAGTTTTAAATATATTTAATAATAAATAATAAAAGAGCAAAAAATACTAAATATCTATTTACAGTAAACACCAGAGTTTTAGTGACAGGAAATATTAAAAATAACACCAATGGCAAGTTTCACACAGATACAGAAAAACAGTATTTAGCTAATCTCACTACTGTTCCCTAGTTAAGTTATTTACTACTGCAAAGCTTTCCAAGAACAGACTGCCCCTGAGACTTCAATCTAATATTAAAACATTATTTCTGTACAGAATGACATCACATGCATCTGGTCATCTGACTTCTGGTTCCTACACTATTACCAACATTAGAAGCTGCTAGGCTATGTTTTAGCACCTCTGTGCTACCATACATATCTGGAGCTTCTGTAAGATGTGTTGCAGCATCTGGAAGCCATAAAATAATAAAATCATTCCACTTTTCCTACAAGAGCAACTATTCTGTGGTACAGACATTGCATCTTTGGCTCCCTTCAAAACTGTGGGATAACATCTTTATGGCTTAACCCATAAAGTAATTTAATTTCAAGAATATTTTTTTTAAAGTCAGGTGGCTTAACCTCTTCTCTTCCAGTCTATGCTGTTACAATGTATACATTTAAACAGTTACAGTTATGCATGTACATTTCTTTTCTGTCCAGCAGGAAACACTGTTGATATACTTTAACACAAGCAACTTTACAAATACATTTTAAACACAAGCATCTGTACAAATTAGTTTGATATACAAATGGCATATAATTCTTTACAAAATTTCAGCTAGCTGTTCTGGCATATGTTACACATCCACTGCCCTATTTCTCCTGGCATGGCTGGCAGTACCTTGTATCATCACAGAGTACATATATATATATATATATATATATATATATATATATATATATATATATATTGATCTGGAATAAAATGTAAAATAAAGTTTGATATAGGAGCTTTATCAAACATTTCTGCAAAGAAATATGAGAAATTTATTTTCATGCATGCCATTAGAATGACCCAAAGTATTTCTAAATACTTATACATCTGAAAAAATTACCTACAATGGGAAAATAATTATGCCAACTGCATATAAAAACAAAAAGCAAAACGCTGATTTTGTATGAATGTATGCATACACTATAAGAAAAAAGAACTGGGTATCTGAGACTGGAGGAAACAATTCTCTAGGACTACTGAAGAGCAGAAATAAAGCTCCATACCTGAAATTCCATGCGATAGCTTGTTAATGGTGTAAAACTGAAGACTTAGAATCAAAAGCTGTGTCAGATGTCAACAGGACCACAATGTACAAGTATGAGCAGTGTTGCATCCTTAGAAATGGTCATTTGCAGTTTGGCAACATTTTCATATTCAACATGTGGGTCATTTTGGAAAGTCACTGTTTTATTTACAGTCCCCAGAAATCATCTGCATGAACCGTCTTATGACTAAAAGACAATAACAATGAATGCAGGAATGGTTTGCCTGAACAAATTATCCTGAGTTCATGTCAAATGAATGTGAGATATTTATAAGGCAAAATAGCAATAAGCATTTTACATCTATATCTAACATCCAACTACAAGTAAACTGGATGAAAAATAAAGGAAAATGACAAAGAGATGAGTCCCCATTGTAAGTTCTTCCTACACAAGGTAGAGCATTTTCTTTCTTGCTAAATGTAATTCCATACACAAAACAACCAATACACGTTCCTCCTACACAATATAAGTTTATTGTTTTTTTGATAGCTGTAATTCCGTATACAGAGTAACCAATACTATATCAGCAATATTATTCATGAACATATATTTGCATTCCAGAAGGGACCTAATGAAACTAGGTGTACAGAGACAGATGTGCAAAGCACAATTTTAAAATATAAACAACAGAGAAATGAAATGTTTTACTACAGATCAAAAAGTGCAAAAATTAGGCCACATGACTGGCAAGTGGACCAAGGTTTTTCATGGACTGTGCTTTACTGTTCACGAGGAACATGGTGCCTGAAGAAGACATGCCAACCTTTTAAGAAATGTTCAAGTGAGTGGTCTATATCCAGCTAGCAGGAAAATGAGTACAAAAGAATCATATGTCACACAAAATTATACAATAAAAATTATGTTTGCCACCAATCAACCTTTGGCAGCAATTAAATAGACCCTAACTCCATGACAGATATATGATATGACACCCCCTCCCCACCATCCTGTTAGTCAGCTTAGTGGCTCCCTTACCTGCACCCAGTCATAACATTAATTTCCCTTACAGGGCAAAAGCCAGTCCAATTTTTTACTTTGAACGTGGTGAGAGATCTACAGCTCATTCATTATTTAAGTCATGGTGACACTCTAATCAGAAAAGCATAAATGAGCAGGAATGTAAAAAGTACACCAGCACTGCATGCACAGGCATATATGTATGCATGTATCTACCACCTGAGAGTCCTCACTGACCTCTACCTACTATAAGTAAAAGATGCCTTAAACACACATCTAGCTTACATTTATTTATTAATGTTTTTTAGTAATGCAGTGCACAAAACACTTATTATCTGTTGTCATCTGCTTCTTCCTCTCCTCACTGGTAGCTACCTATATTATTTATCCATTATGCACAATTACAGGCTGATAATAATGGCAAAATAACCCACCACTCTGCCTCAGCTTTCAATATCCATCTTAGTTGTTCTTGTGACAGTCACTTCAGTCCTGGACTGAACATTCCCACCACATTATACCTGCTCTACTTCAAATTGACACTGAAAAATGTAAAAGGGCATTCAAATTGCTGATCTCAGCAGTAGATGCTCTAGCAAATACTCTGGTACATCAGACAGTTGGTATAAAATGTCATTAACAGAATGCATGTGTAGTTTCAGAACTCACCTCTCAAGTATTCTGATTTCTTTGGAATGTCTCAATTTAAGATACAGAAGTAAAGGCAATCCCATTTTCATGCATATGTTTTACATGTGCTGATTTTAGCTTATCTCTATTATCTTATAGCATTAGCCACAGATCAAAAGTACTTACTAGGCATGAAGTCCAGGAAACCAATGAGGAGCCCAGTCCCATGTATCAGCTGCCCTGGAACCTTATCTGGTTAAGTAACTTCCTCAGAGGTACACAGCAGACATGCAGAGGCTGATAGAATCATTGGAAGCAGCCTCTTAAAGTGTACTGCTTTAATCGTCTGTGCTTTTTGAGAAGGACTGAGTCAGTAATGAGATCTTGTAGAAAGCATAAATAAAACTAAAAAAAATATGGGTATTACCTGGCGGACTAAATTGATGGTGTTGACTAAAACTAGTTGGGATTTGAAGAATGAAAGTTTTAATTAAACTATGAATATTCTGCGGGATTCAATAAACTTCATGTAGGTTCCGTGCAGAGCCTACATGAAGTGTATTTGTGTTTGCAATACTGTGCATCACATGGCATCACGGAACCTTGCACCTTGAATATTAATGATGTGCAGCACGTGTAAGCAAGGTTTCGCAGCTTGGCCCAGTGTCACTGACCATGAAACCTGTATACTGACTGTGGATCATTCTAGGGCAATTTTACAAGGAACAGGCCAAATATATGATGCAAATATCTGGACATTTTTCAAAACTATGGACAGTGCCTTTTGGTTTTAATTACATTTTTTATCCTTTTTTATTTATTTATTTATTTATTTATTTTTATTGCCAGCATTTGCTCGATGCGCAGCTTGGCATAAACATGTTTAGCTATGCTCTGGTTTGTGCAAAGTGCAGCAGCACACAAACTGGAGGAATGGACCACCCAGGTTGTAGACAGAACTCAGACAGCCACACATATGAACCGCATGCATTCAATTAATAATATTGTGCATCCCACAACCACAGTAAGTGGCGTTGCACTACCATTTACAGTGAAAACCTTACAGTAACTAGTAAAATAGCAGATATCATCTCACTAATCCATGGCAGCAAGTGTTAAGTATAGGGGTGGAGTGCAGATGGCATTGGGTTCTAGTATAGGGTGTGCAACTTTTGTTTTACTGTTGTGAGATTGCAGATTATAGAAATAAAGTACAAGATACACAACTGATTTTCAGCCTTCTATTTGAAAGAGCTACAAGTGTAGGAGAACTGTGTATATGGTAAATTTGACTATCCCACTTACACAAGTGCCTGTATACCTAATAAGCTAGAAATAGCATTGTTCGCCACTGTTGCGCATCACTTACCATCACACAAACATGGTGCCCACCAGTGCGCACCCTCACCTACTATGTTTGCATGATGATAAGTGATGTGCAACTTTTTCAAATGTTGCAAATCCAAAATGTGTGCACTCTCAGTAAGCACGAGTGGTGCAATAGGCAGGAAACAGCACCATATAAACTGCAATTGGCAGGAAATGCTCATTAGACATTGAGCTTGAACTATGGCAGGCTTGATTGGATTTACTGGAGAGAGTGTGCACTTTTGTTTTAAAACTTTCATCCAGTTAAAGCAAGATACTTACAAGTTAGACAGTAAAGTAGGATGTACGACAGCTGTTCTCAAAAAAAAAAAAAAGAACTGGAACAGTTGTAGTGCATATAAATCAAATGAGAGTAGTTAAAAGGAGTAAAGACATGAAGTCACAAGAGTGACATGCATGTATTTTCTTGCACCTGTTTAACATGCACAAGAGCAAAATGCAGACAACAGCAAATGTAAACAATGTAAATGTATCTGTTTTTAAGCATGTGCTAGCTAGATCAATGTCTCTTTTGTATGCTACAATATTTTATAATTGTATAATAGCACCAGGAATAGCAGAGACTCCAGCAAAAAAAGTATACCAAAGTAATACTATTAATATAAAGTTGTACTAGGTAAATGATACTACAAATATAATTCAAGGTAATTTCTCTTGTCCAGAGGGACAAAAATGGCACGTTAAAAACCTTTCTTTAGACCAGAGTGTCACAGTCTGAAAAACAGCTAGAGGTCAAGCATATGTTCAACTCTGACAGCATAAACCAAATGTAGCTTTGCAAAACAATACTGCAATTAAATATTACATACTACACAGGAAAAGGGCACTCTTTCAATTTTACACTAACTGTGTAAACAGTACAGTGGAAGGGTCTAAAATAGAGCTACAAGAGACAAATAATATCTCATTCCCTCCTGACAATACTGGTTGTAGAAAACAAAGAGCATGTTATTAGCAGGCTTCAGTTTAATATTAATATCACTAAGTTTGTAAACTGGACTAAGTGTACAAATACAAAATTGATGGTAAATAAATATGTTTGGCATATGCTGTACAACAAATGGTTGAATATGTAAAAATCATTCTGCAGTGTATAAATCATGTTTTTTTACAACATACTATAAATTTCTGTACATAAACAATTTTGCCGTCACGTTTTAAAATGTTCACATAAAATGCTCCTCAATTTGTTTATATTGTAAAATATAAGTTTTTCTAAATAGACATCCTTTGTGGGATGTCTTAGTAATATCACTCATTTAGTGTGTCATAACAAAACTTACATGTTTACTCCAGAAAGTAAAATATCTGTGTCTTTTAAATAAAATCCTCAAGTAGTCTGTTTCTAAGTTCCTTGTATGAGGTAATTAACAAAAGTAAACAGTTAATTCAACAGATACAAAAGGTTAGTAAAACAGTTCTAAGCCATAAATTAAATTCTGTAATTGTAAAAAAATAAGCTAATCAAGTTAGCAGAAAAAAAAACTAAAGCAGACACAGCCCATAATTGATGAGATCTTTTCACAAAATGTTCTGCAAAAAGAAAAAAAAAAAAGCTATTAGAGTGGATTATACACCCAATTCTGATAGTAACATTTGTTATCATTGTATTAACAGTGTAAAATTGCATTTTGACTTGTTGTATCAAAAGAAAGTTAAAGGTATTGTTTCCTAATGTGTTTTCTGTAAATTATGATAAAAATTATGATCTGACCAAAGAATGTATATCAATGTACACTGAGCATTTTAAAAACAAAAAGGGAGAGCTGTTAGAATGCATGTATTTAAACACTTGCAATAATGCATGTGCACTTGTGCTTGTTAAAATATATAGTAAAACATATACATTTAAACGGTTACAATAAGGCATGTACAGTTCTGTAATGCATGTACAGTTCTGTTTGTTAGTATATACATATTAAAGGGTTAAAAATCTTATTAGCTAAGAATAAGTAAAAAAGTAGGAAAGAAGTGTGGCATCCTACTGTGTGTGATACATAATATTCTGTGCCTGATACAGTTTCAAGGAGAAATACAGATAAGGATCCAGGTGCAAGGGTGACAAGAGACAAAACAGACTCCCCATGTTTATCTTGAAACAGAACAAAATGCAGCTTATCAACAGACTGTATGACATCAAGCAAATGCCAAAGTACTAACTTTGGAAGTTCCCAACAGACTGCATTACATCAAGCAAATTTCAACAGTATTAAACATATAAAAGATCTGATCTTTTTTTAGATCTTGTATTTGTAGTAACACATTTGTCCTGAGGTAAATGGAGAATGGAAAGTTATCATCTGTACTTGCAGTGAGAAGCATAGCTGGAACATTAAAGCTGTTGCTGTAACAGTATAGTACGTGTTGTCTGTTATATAGATAAGTTATTTTTATTAGCAACTGCGCTTAAGTTAATAAAGTACTGTGCTGCAAAGTATATTTGCTATTTTATTAGCGAGCAGCCTAATGGTAATTAATTCTTCAGTTGGGGTGTCCAGGAGTCCAAGATTTTTGTTGGACTCCTAGTTAGGGAGCATGGGCCCAGGTTGCTGCAGTGGGACTATTCTGACTCAGACTATAAATCTGAAGCTTGGAATAGTGTTTCCATTGCCTTAACCAGTGTGACAGGTATCCCCTCCACACAGGTGAGCAATGCAGCCATCATTTTGGTGACCTCGAAGTAGGATACCCTTGATCTTTGGATCAGGGAATGTCTGGCAGGGGACACCCCACAGATGTGTAAGTATCAATTTCAGTGAGTAATTGTAAGAATTAAAATTTGAATATAGTCAAGGTTGATATTCATAATGGTGTTCTGTTCTGTTTTTTTCCACAACTGTTGAGAGGAGAGTTTCGAATGTTTGATCCCATGTCGCACATTTAGTTAGGATGCAAGAAGCATGTGGTATGTATGCATCAGAGCAGTACTGTCTAAATAGCATTTAATAATAATAATAGTTTGTATAGTAATTTTGTAGCATTCAAAGTTAAGGAACGCTTAGTTGGTATTTAAAACAGTTGTATCAAACTGAGCATTCATATCCCAACTGTAAAAGAAACTATACATGCCATAGCATAGTCATCAGTTGTGGGTTGAAAAAACACACTTCCCAAATATACAGTACTGTTAGGTTTTCATCATTATTAAAATGTAACTTCATACCTCCATACTAGTGGCACAAATGACTTTCTATAATCTGTAATCAGTATAATTGGAACATGCATATGTTTCAAATTGAGCATACATATCCCAACTGTAAAAGAAACTATGCATGCCTTAGTCTATAGCACAAAGCAATGGTGCCATATTCTCAAATAACAGTGGGCATGCAGCATCTCTAAACTGTAAAAGGAAAAGTATGCATATAGTAGTCTGTAGGACAAAAGAACACTACAGTATTTTAGCACAGTCGTCAGTTGTGGGTTCAAAAACCACACGTCCCAAATATACTATACTGTTAGGTTTTCATCATTATTGGAATGTAGCTTCATATCACTATACCAGGGATACAACTGACTTTCTGTAATCAGTATAATTGGAACACACATATGTGCAATATATGTACATTGCACACATCAAGGATTGGTGACTATAATCTGTACTATAGTGTGCCTCTGTTATAAACTGGGTAGTCTTAAAAGTAAGGAAGAAACTTGTTTAGAGTTTGTAGTGTTAAAACTAAAGGTAACAGAATAGAGTCAAATAATTTTATCAATGCTTTGTATGTCACATATGAAGTTACTAATGTTCTCCTTTTTTTTTCCTCTCACCCCACCCTTTTCTCTCTCTTTTTTGTGTGTGTATTTCTTTTCTTTTTTTTTTTTTTTTTTTTTTTTTTTTGCATGTTAACTTTTTTTATTTTTTGTTTTTCCCACAGCACAGCAGGGTAGGACTGTCCCACAGGATCCACCTGCCCCACTCCACCAGCTGCAGTACTGCTGCCCCAGCACATCTGATGAAGTATCTGATAGTGCCCCCTCTGCCACCCCTGCACTACCCAGCCCCTCAGGAAGTTCTGCCCCAGAGAATAGGCCTGTGGCTCCCTCCAATAGCAGTGGTGGAAGGGGTAAGTTTATCACCCATGACAAACTGCCAGGGATGGTACATAGGATTGTAAAAAAGTAAACACACACACACACACACACACACACACACACACAAAAGAAAATAAATCTGCTTGACGACTTTGAGACTGTCAAAGGAAAAAACTTCAAAGACCAATACACGTAAGGTTCAGTTAAGGCACTTTAATTTACTTGCAGCAAGGAGACAAAAACATGCAAATACAAGGATTTGTCTAACTACTAACAGGAAGTATGTTTATTCTTATACTATTTTACAAGACATGGCCTTTTAAGCTGACGTAATCAAGCACAACTTTTAGCATTGTTATACAGCAGATGTTACTTCAGATTTTCTGCTGACATGACTAGATTTGTGAGAAACTTTTCAGAAAAACAACCTGGCCTTGGTGACCATTAATCCATTTACAAGCGTCTATTGTACAGTGTTACATTTCAAGGTACTTTTCTAATTCAGATACAAGCAAATGCTGATTGCAGTTCATATTTTCAAGCAGGCTTTGTACTAATTAAAAAAAGGCTCTCAGAAGTCACTCAGTCAGGATTTATTGTCCACAAACAACAAAAAAACAAATAAACGACAATAGTTAAAATAACGATTCAAAACATAGTACTAAGCGCTTTCACCCTCTAAAACAGAAGGGCATCCTCAGAGTACTTCTGAAAGCTTGTGCTTTCTCAATTTAAATAAATTAACAGCCAATTACTAAACGTCTTTGATTGGTTGTGCAATTAAATTCAAACAATAAAATATTTAAATAAATAGATAATACAAAGCCTTGTAGAACCTTTTAAAAAATATATGCATAAAATATTTATATATAATAAAACATATTTAGTCACTACACCTAAAGAGTCAGACAAACTTTAAAAAGAATTAATAAACAACAATCCATTGAAATAAATTGCATATTAAACAGACTATCAAAATGTTGCTTACTTTAATCTATAGTGTGTATTATTTTTATATTTATATACATATGTCATAACAATTATATATATACATATAGTTAAACCAACATATTTTTCTTGAGATTTGTCACTAAAAAGCTTCCTTTACAAGGAATTAATGAATGTAAACAAGTGTGGCTATAATCCATTTGGGTAAGATGTAAAGCAACATCGCTTGTAATAAAAATTAAAAAATAGTGTTAAAATACATTTAATTAAAAAACATATTATTTAGTTAAATAACATAAGATTTAAGCTTTAAAATACTTGCTATAGAAATTTGACCATTGATACCAGGAAATGAACCTGCATTTAGTCTCAACTGCCAAAGACATTCTTTGGCTTCTAGAAAGGCATTTAAATCACCACCTTTTTGTCCATATGTAGGAATTCTGTCTATGACAAAGAATATGAATCTCCTAAAATTATTACATTTAGTACTATGGACGTATAATGAATTCACAATTCTTTTGTTTTTAATATCTCTGTTGTGTTCCATTATGCATTCCTTCAGTTTCCTTATAGTTTTACCTACATAAAATGCTGGGCATGATGTACATGTAGCTAAGTAGACCACCATTTTTGTGTTGCAGTTGCAGTGTCCTGAACATTTAATCGATTTCCCATATCCTTGAACCATAACATATGGTCCATCATTGATAAACTTGCAACATTTGCAAAAAACACATTTATTCATTTTTGACATATTAAATGTCTGGTCCCTACCATTGTATTCCATGTATTCCTTTAAATTCACACCATGGCTAAAACTAACCTTAGGAAAAGGCCTGAAAGGTGGATTATTGGTATCCTTGTGTGTTTTTGGAATACCAAAAACTGAGGGGGTTACTGGATACTCTACTGTAAAATAATCATATTCATTTTTGTCTATCGTTCCTTCTAACATAAAATCTAATAAAAATTTAAAAAAAAAATTTAATTGTTTAAGCATCTTTTCAAATTCTGAAAATTGCTGGTTCAGACTACCCATGTCCTTAATATTGGATTTTACAACAGTTGAAAAACTAGGAGCTAGCACAATTCCGAAGAGAGTTCAAAAAATTTACAATAACGGAGGATAATCTTAACCAAGCTGAAAGATTTTGTTTAAGGGAACTGAGAACTAATAAAAAATATAGAGTAATGAAGCCAGATAAAGGTGGCGGGGTGGTGATTATGACCGAAACAGATTACATTAATAGAATGACAAATTTGTTAAGTGATGATGATACTTATGATAAAGTATCAAAATTTGAGATGAATCAAGCTTACACTAAGATAGATTGGATTTTATTAGATTTTATGTTAGAAGGAACGATAGACAAAGATGAATATGATTATTTTACAGTAGAGTATCCAGTAACCTCCTCAGTTTTTGGTATTCCAAAAACACACAAGGATACCAATAATCTGCCTTTCAGGCTGATAGTTTCAGCAAAGGGGTCTAAATTAGAAGCAGTAGCAAAGTATATAGACCATAATTGCAATCATATTCTTAATTTATTTCCTCACATAATTAAAGACTCGTGGCACTGTATAGATATGGTGAGACATTATAATATTGAGCAAAACATGGACAATATTATTATGGTAACCATAGATGTAATTAATTTGTTTTCGGTGATTCCGCATGGTTTGGGTCTGGTAATGTTTGAGGCTACCTTAGAAAAATATAGTGGATTACACACGGTAAAGCGCAAATTATTGGTAGATTTAATGGAAATTGTCTTGCTAAACAATTTTATGTACATGGAGGGAGAATATTATAGACAGCTTACTGGGGTAGTAATGGGGGCAAGATGTGCACCCATATATGCCAACTTAGTACTAGCCCAATGGGAGACTAACTGTATTTTTACATCTAAACACTGGTCTAATATTACCTTCTATGCCAGATACATAGATGACATTATTTTATTTTGGAAGGGGTCTCCAGAAAAGCTTAATGACTTTATCCAATTTCTTGACACTACATCACCTTTTTTAAAATTTACTAGCCACATACAGGGTAAAACATGTGAATTTTTGGATGTCTTTTTCTATGATAAGAATGGTACAATAGAGTCCAACATTTTTAGAAAAAAGACTTATTCAAATTCTTTTTTACATTACAGCAGTTGCCACCCACACTTTCAAAAAAAGAATCTTGTGAAGGGGCAAATGGTAAGATTATCACGTATTGTTAGTGAGGATGATAGATTTAATCAGGAATTAGAAATTCTTACTAATATGTTTTTGGACAGGGGATACCCACTAAATTTATTAAAACAATTGAAAGATGAAGTTAGAAAGAAAAGGAACACTACATTCAGACCTATTATTAAATTTGGTTTATGTAACAAACAGAATGAAAATATAGGTATTAACAGAAGAGATGCCTTCATTCTACCATACAATGAACAATCAGAAGGAATTGTCAAAATATTAAAAGATAGCTGGATGAGTGTTTTTATTAACAATGAAGAGTTTTACCATACAATAGGGCCTTTTCCTAAGGTTAGTTTTAGCCGTGGTGTGAATTTAAAGGAATACATGGAATACAATGGTAGGGACCAGACATTTAATATGTCAAAAATGAATAAATGTGTTTTTTGCAAATGTTGCAAGTTTATCAATGATGGACCATATGTTATGGTTCAAAGATATGGAAAATCGATTAAATGTTCAGGACACTGCAACTGCAACACAAAAATGGTGGTCTACTTAGCTACATGTACATCATGCCAAGCATTTTATGTAGGTAAAACTATAAGGAAACTGAAGGAACGCATAATGGAACACAATAGAGATATTAAAAACAAAAGAATTGTGAATTCATTATACGTCCATAGTACTAAATGTAATAATTTTAGGAGATTCATATTCTTTGTCATAGACAGAATTCCTACATATGGACAAAAAGGTGGTGATTTAAATGCCTTGCTAGAAGCCAAAGAATGTCTTTGGCAGTTGAGACTAAATGCAGGTTCATTTCCTGGTATCAATGGTCAAATTTCTATAGCAAGTATTTTAAAGCTTAAATCTTATGTTATTTAACTAAATAATATGTTTTTTAATTAAATGTATTTTAACACTATTTTTTAATTTTTATTACAAGCGACGTTGCTTTACATCTTACCCAAATGGATTATAGCCACACTTGTTTACATTCATTAATTCCTTGTAAAGGAAGCTTTTTAGTGACAAATCTCAAGAAAAATATGTTGGTTTAACTATATGTATATATATAATTGTTATGACATATGTATATAAATATAAAAATAATACACACTATAGATTAAAGTAAGCAACATTTTGATAGTCTGTTTAATATGCAATTTATTTCAATGGATTGTTGTTTATTAATTCTTTTTAAAGTTTGTCTGACTCTTTAGGTGTAGTGACTAAATATGTTTTATTATATATAAATATTTTATGCATATATTTTTTAAAAGGTTCTACAAGGCTTTGTATTATCTATTTATTTAAATATTTTATTGTTTGAATTTAATTGCACAACCAATCAAAGAAGTTTAGTAATTGGCTGTTAATTTATTTAAATGGAGAAAGCACAAGCTTTCAGAAGTACTCTGAGGATGCCCTTATGTTTTAGAGGGTGAAAGCGCTTAGTATTATGTTTTGAATCGTTATTTTAACTATTGTCGTTTATTTGTTTTTTTATTGTTTGTGGACAATAAATCCTGACTGAGTGACTTCTGAGAGCCTTTTTTTGATTTACAAGTATATCCAGTCACGTTTTCTTTGTACTAATTATCTGTAACTTCTACAGCTGTGTATTTTCTCATGGCACAGCGGAACTTCTTGTCTAAGTTTCATACAAGTAGTATTGTTCTATTCATTATTTTCCTAACGCAAGCAGAAAATCACCTGCTTCTCAGTAAATTTCCAAGGCACAAGCAAGATTTTAGCTAACAGTACAAGGTCAGAAAGCAACTGCAGTTTGTACAGATTTATGCAGTATGAAATAGAATAAATGTGTTAACTCTTTTCAAGCTTCTAAATGCACTAAGCATATTGCTAATACACACATTAATACATATTTTTCTAACAGAGACAGTCACCAAAGTCATGGACAAGGGGAAGGTGGTGGACACCCCTTACCTTGATCTGCCCAAGCCTTCAACACCATTCCCCACTAGGACATAATAGATAAACTCTCTCAACTAGCCATCAATCCATATGTTACCAGATGGGTAGCAAACTGGCTTACTGATAGAACCCACCTCATCAAAATAGGGGAAGCCGCCTCAAGCACTAGACCTGTAACGAGTGAGCAGCGTACCCCAGATATCGGTCCTGGGGCCACTGTTATTCGGGATAGAATTCTCTAAGTTGCAGGTTAAAACCAGTGGGCTACGGCTGACCAAGTATGCAGATGACTGCAAGCTGGGCATGGTCATCAATTTCCCAAGTGATGTGGACATTCTTCAAGAGGGTCTCATCCAAACAAATGACTGGTGCCAGAAACATGGCCTCAAGCTAAATGCCAAAAAATTCATTATCATCCCCTTTGGTGAGAGTGATGTCCCCACATATTATCACATTAATAACAACCTGCTAAGAATGCAATCAGTCGTGAGGGATTTGGACACCCAGGTTGATAGCAACCTGACTTTTGACCACCATGTCGCTTCCGAGGTACAGAAAGCTTTCTACATGGCCCACTTCATAAGTAAGAGTATCTCATCCAGGGACAAGGAGGTCATAACATCCCTGTATTCTTCCCTTATAAGGCCAATTATTGAGTACAATGCCCCCTTTGACATATACCTCGCAAAGCACATGCAGCAGCTGGAGAGACCACAGAGGTTCCTCATCGGGAGAATCCAGGGCCTCAAGCATCTACCCTACACAGATAGGCTAAAAAACCTCTCCCTCTGCTAAGTTTCACACAGACTCCTCAGAGGTGACCTCTGTCTAGGCATACAAAGCAATCGCAGACCCCACCTTGATGGAACTGCTGCATATTCGCAACTCAAGCTTCACTCGAGTAACCAGCATGCAAGAACTCAACCTGGTCTGTGACATCAATAGGACTTGCTGGTGGGACATATTTGTGTCCCAGAGACTCCTCCATCTGTGGAATACACACCCTCTCCATGTTAAGCAGAGGACCTCATTATCCCTTTTCAAGTGCAACCTGGATAACTGGATGGGAAACAGAAAATATACCCCTGGGATTTCACCTGTGTCCCTGCTGGACAGGGGCTTTGGGTGCTGACTTGTCAAAACATGGGCTAAACTCTTATAAGGGCCTTAGGACAAATAGTCTAGAAACTTCCTATGATCCTTTGCTGGAATATATTAATGAATAATGGGAAGCAAAGCCTTTTACACTATCTATCTGCATTAGTTAGAAGTGTACTGATGGCATGGCCATGTTTGTCAAGCCATTTTAGAGGTACAAATGACTGACAATACATGAAAATAGTAATGTGTGTTTTACATATGTACAAATGTTTCAAGGACAGGTCCTTTGAATGCATGTTTAGCATTTCCAATGTGTTTTATTATCAATATAGTTCATATACCTGTTCTTTAGTGGATGGGGGAAGGAAAGAGAAGTTACTGTTATGTCACAAACTAGAATGGACTGTTATTTTGGGAGGGAGCACAGCTGAGTTACTGCTGTGGCACATACAAGGATATGTTGTTCTTGCTACTCTCCTTGCTTTGCATTCTAACTGTTGCTAGTATTTCACATCTGTAGTGTGTTGTATGTTTTTCCAGTGGATACTACTGACTGCCTACCTTAACTGTTTTATCTGGTAACAGTTACTTTGCAGTTATGTGATAGTTATGTGTATTATTATTCTGTTGTGTTTTAGGACCAAAATTGTCAATGAGGAGCAGACCCCCCCCTTCACTGAGGAAGAGAACACAATAATAGCGGACACACTACATCAACATGGTGCTTTCCTTCTTGGAAGGGTCATCCCAATATGCCAGAGAAGCTGATGATATGGCAGCAAATCCTTGATAACATAAATGCCATGATAACCAGGGGTGGGCCTGATGCAGAACCACCTCTCACCCTTGAGGAATTCCTGGTGAATCATCTGACACAAGATAACTCCCAGCAGAGTGCCCACAATATGTTCTTGATGTGGGTGCAACTCCTTCTCAGTCCCAGGAAGAGCTTCTGGGTAGGTTTTGTTATATGACCAGTTCAATACTGTTGTATAGTAAAACAATTGAAAAAAAAATATTTCTATGTCACTTTTGTTTTTTGAGGGGGGTGGTGAATATTAGTACAGTGATAAGCTCAATCTGGAGTTGTCAGTCATGTTCTTGTTAAAGTAACATGTCGTGCTGACTGAGAGGAGTACATGTAGTACCACCTATATTACTGTTGGATGGCATGATGTTGATCTTACCTCTCTTGCTTAACTTCTTTCAGGACTGTCACAAATACAGCAACATAGGCCTCCTGCAGGTGGTAAGCCAAATCAAGTTATTTCAGTACTGCAGATCAATTTCTAGTGATCTAATGTATCGTTTTTGGCCTGTAGTGTGTATTGCTCTATTGTCTGCAATAGTGATAGCACTGTTAGTTGTTTAGCATATATTGCACCATAGTAGTGCAGGTATTAATGTATGGCTGTGTTTCTTCATTTTTTATCACAGTTGATAATTACAGTGGGAGTGTGGGCCCTGTGCCACCTGATGTCAGTGTCTCATCAGATATAGATGATGATGATGATGGTGGCAAAACTGAGGTACAGTTGGAGGGTGCACAGGTTGAATCCGACACAGAGATTGACATCCAGTCACCCCCTTCTTTTTCCCCAGACACAGCCAGCAGGCCTACACCTTCCCAGATGACTGAGCCCACAGATATAGGACAGGTGGAGGGCGATGACATTGAGCAGAGAAATGTAGCTACTGAGGCTTCAGTGCCTGTTGAGTCTGGCTATAGCCAAAGTGTTGGCAAGGTGTCATGCAGGAGGGTTAATAGAGGTGCTCAGTGGGGGCCTGCTGTCCCTCCTCCACCTGCAGCAGGTGTCTCTTCCAATGTCAATCAATATATGCATATGGCCATTATGGTGACAATACTTTCTAGTGTATTCTCTTGTAAGGGTTGTGAAATTAGGCACTGCAATGTGTGTCATTACTTTATAACCTTTCTCTTTAATGCTTTCCAGTGCATACATATGGTGCATACATATGGTGCACATCATAAGACATGTCATCACAGTATAATGCTCTCTTTTGCAGGAACCTCATCAGACACATGCAGTGGCTGGAGAGACCACAGGGCTTTCTCATCAAGATAACACAGGGCCTACTAACCATGACATGATGTATGTGGGCAGATTAAAAGACATGTCAGTGTCATCTGGCTGGTATTGCATTACATTGCAGCTGTTGTTCTCAGACTATTACTTTTGGTCTAAGCATTTGGGCTTTAGGCCATTTGCCTTGTATTATGAAGGTTTCTAGTCTATACTCTGGTGGGAAGAAAGGGTAGCCTCTGCCCTTCTGAGCTGGGAATTACTGGTTGAATGCTTAGTGTGGCTATTGTTCTAAGTCTATTTGCTATGGTTTAAGCACTTGGCCTCCAAACCAGTTATAGTACATTAGGAAGGTTTGTGGTGTAGACGCTTGAGGCACAGGAAGATAGCCTACACCCTTCTAAGCTGGGAATTGGTGATTGAAGGCTTACTGTGTCTGTTATTCTGAAAGTGTCTTAGTTTTAGTTTAAGCACTTGTGTTCCAGAACACTTATTTCACACTAGGAAGGTTTGTTGTCTACACTCTTATTGGAGTATTCTACTGGATTACTGCTTTATTTAAAATGTTTAATTTCTGTTGTGATTGCGATTTTCTGCACTTTGGATTTCTAGTACTTCTGCATTTTATAGCATAGGTTTGATTCAGGCTTGCTGAATCTAGGCTGTTTGGTATCATATAAGCACAAAAACCATCCCTCTTACATTAAGAAGCCCCCCCCCACACACCCCTATGGCAGAACTGTGCCGCAAGAACTCATATGACTTTGGGATTGCTGGAATAAGACATAGTGTTGACCTTTCTTTTTTACAAAAACATTTTTATTAAATTTTGTTAAAAAAACATGAACATAAAGTATTAAAAATATATAAAACATAATAACTATTTACACTATATACAAACATCCATGATAAACATTTGTTTTATCCAAGAAAGGTAATCAATGTTTATCTAACAATCTCTCCAATTTTTGTCAAGCTAGTCTTTTGTGTGTTACATTTGATGATCTCGGATAAATAGCTTGCATTTCTTTTTTACATACAGATTTTGCTATTGAAATAAACATAAGATCTTGCTTATTTTTCCAGTTCAATGTAATTATTTTTCAAGCAATAGCTAGAATTAACCAAAGAACAGGTAACTGATGTCTAGGAATTACACTTGGGGAAGGGACATTGAATAATATCAAAGAGCTAGTCATTTGACAGTTATCAGACCACAGGGCTTTTGTGAAATGTCTAAAATCACTCCAGTATTGTGTGAGAGTTCTAAATTCAATGACCATATGAACCCATTTGGCTTCAAGAATATCACCACACCTCCAGCATTTGCTTTCATTACTCTTGGTTATAAGGTCAGTTCTGTGTGGAGTGTAAAAGCTTCTGTGAATAAATCTCCAGGTACATAGTCTCCAATATAAAGATGATGAAGTGTTTTTATTGAATTTAATAACTGTTTCTTATTATTATTAGATAAAGGTTCACCATTAATCTTTATGGAGTAATTCCAAAAAGCTTCATCAAAAGTAATCAAGTCTTCTCGTAGGATTTTATATACAGGTGATATGCTTAATTTATGTTCAATGTTCATCAAACTACACCATATGAATAGTTGTATCAATCTTGCTATAATATCAGTTTCCAGATTTATTGACACTCTCACTTTATTTTCAACAAACTGTCTTAAAGATTGAATACAGAGCCAATTATCTTGACAGACATTATATCTGGCGAAGAGAAAGTTCATTGGTTGGATGTTCTTATTGTCTATAAACTAGTGCCAAAACTTTAGATTATTCTCTTTAAGATTCCGCATCTTATTGATATTGAAGGTATCGAGGCAATCTGGTGTATAAGCTATGGTAAATGTAATGAAAAAGGTGTTCTTTAAACTGCAATTGTTGTTGATTATATTTTTGAAAATATAAAATATTTGGTTTATATCATGTGAGAAGTGGCTAAATTTCTTATTATATAAGGAATATTCACGGAGTATCCAAAATATTTTGTTAATTCCAAAGGTTTCCTTAAACTGGGGTTTCTGAGTTATCAGAGGAAGGTATATGTATTTCATGTAGTTGTTTCCAGCTAGAGGTGTATATGGATGAATGCCAGTGTAGTATTATGTTAATAATAACAGATATGGAATATAAATATAATTCTATGTTGGGAAAGCCAATCCCATTACTGTCCCAAGCTCTAACATGCCATTTATAGGCTATTCTTGGTTTCTTTGGGAACCATAGAAAAGTTAGTAATAGGGAATCTATTTGTTTAAAGAATTTCTTAGGAGGAGGTAAAATCAATGATTGCATGTAAAATACAATCTTGGGTAAAATAATAATTTTTATTAGTGTAAGTCTGTCTTCCACAGTGAAAAACATTTTGTTCCACTTTTTAGTCAAGTCACTGATTATAGCTACCAGTTTAGTGAAGTTAAATTTAATAGTCTCATTCCACTTATTCTTAATACTTATTCCTAGATAATCTATCTTATCATTTTCCCAGTTGAATGTATTGTATTTTTGCAAATTGCTATTTATTTTCCTATTGATTAAAAGTGTTTTGGTTTTATTTTGATTAAAATTGAGCCCTGAGATTTTTCCAAATAGAGTTATGGCATTCATGATATGTTGTAAAGAGCCTTCTATGTCACTGGATGTTAGAATACTGTCAGCAAAAAGCTGAACTTTTGTACAGTATCCTTCATTAACTTGAAATCCTTTGATATTTGGGTTATTTCTAATAAATGAAGCAAAAGGTTCCACTGATAAAGCAAAAAATAATGGGGATAGAGGGCAACCTTGTCTAGTTCCCTTATGAATTTTTACTGGGGATGATTGACATGAACCAATCTTAACAAATGCTTTAGAATCACGATAAATATTTAATATCAGTTTAGTGAAATCTAAAGTAAACAATATAAAAAAAATGGTGCTATAAGTGCTCACACCAAACCAAGAAAAATAAAAGAGCACAGCGTTGCGAGTCCACAATCCTTATTTAATGTTAAAAAATATAAAACAAACAGGTTAAGCGCTTTCATCAATTAGTATGACTTCTTCAGAACAAACTAACATTGTGAATTTTACATTTAAATACAAGTTACTGGTCTGCCATTGGTTCTAAACCAACCAATTCCATTTATGGGAAATGGACATACTGAAGTATACAAGCAGGAGTTAGGTGCAAAAAAAACAGATAATTCCATCAGAAATGACCATATCCACATAACATAAACAGAAAAGAATACAAGAATACGGTCACAAAAGCACTTAGTTATAGCAAACATTGTTGACACTACTAGACTTGATTTGCCTTTTCTTTGAGAATTGGCATTATAGTAATATGCTCATTAAGCCCAGATGGATAATCAGCAGCTAATCTTAGCTGCCACAATAACTCTTTCTTGTATAATGCATTTTGCCAATCCCCACCCCTTGCTTCAACTGTTACAAATTCAAGTATACCAAATTTGAAACATGAATAACCATTACATACCATGCTATGCTTATATAAAGCATTAGTATCTTTTTTATTTTTGATATCATAGAGGTGTTCATATATTCTAGTTTTAAACATTCTCTCTGTCTTACCCACATAGAAGGAAGAACAGGTATTGCAGATAGCTATATAAACTAACTTGTTGGAACAACAACTACCACTTTTTAAGAAAACATGACTTTTATTTTTGTTATCAAGGGAAATAGAAGAATCTTGCAATATATATGAACAATAGGAACACCTCCCACATGGTCTACTTCCACATCTTTTATCATGTTCTTTAAAGATTTTTTGTAAGTATGACCAACTAAGGGAATTGAACACCTTATCAATATCCAGACTGATAATAGTTAATTGTTTCTTGGTTTTGTTTGCAATGTCTATTAGAGATAGTAGCTTAATAATATTGTTCTGCACTTTTCTATGTAAGATAAAACCGGTTTGATCAAAGTGTATTAGATTGGGTAATATATTCTTTAGTCTTTTGGCCAGGATAGACATGAACATTTTATAATCGATATTTAACAATGATATGACCTTTCCACTGTTTTACTTATTTAAAATAGTTTAACTTCACTTGTATTCCAGTGTTGTGTTTTGGTGTGTTTCCACTCAGTTTACTGTAGCTGCTCAGAGCTTGCCCTGCTGCCCTGCAAGCAACTCAGTTGTGCATTGTGAAACATTGACATATTTTTGTAACTCTAGCCCTCCAAAGAAAAAACACATTTTGTTAGTCTTACACCAAAACCTGGTCCATCTAGCACACTCCCCACTAGTTACTACAGAATATACCTTCCATAATGGACGGACAGTTTCCCAACATGTCTCTAGGCAACCTGATGTACATGGCTATCCTGAGGCAACAGAGCAATTGCCTCATGTATACTGACAACCAGTTACTGCTAAAACAAACTAATACAACATGTGAGAGCTATATCTATACTATGAATTTGAAAATAATTCTTTCACATAACAAACCAGATATCAAACATGTTGTCAGCACACACAATTCACATGTTGCACACAACACATAAACCCACATATGTGGAGGTACTCAATAGAAACCTAACTAAAGATAGGAGACCTCCCAAGCACAAACCTACTGCACATAATGCAGTCCCAATAGAATCCATTACACATAGTAATACACACACTAGTGTCTCAACCAATAAGCCTCTCAGGCAAAACACCTCAAAATCAAATGTCTTGCTCATAAGTGACTCCATAGTGAGACACACAGATGTCACCCTCACCAGGCTGGACAAGTGGAAGGTTACAGTTAGCTGTCTGTCAGGTACCAGGGTCCGTCAGATCACACACGCACTCATGTCTCTCAAAAACAAGTACAGTTATGATTCTGTCATAGTCCATGTTGCAATGAATGACTGGAGACATACCTCACTGTGCTATATGAGGTGCTTTCCTCCCCCATAGTGGCCATGTTAGGTAAAGTCAGAACAACTAAAGTCCCAGTGTAAAAGAATCTACCACAGACAAACTGAAGGTTATGCTGCTTAATGCAAGTGGGAGGTTAGCATAATGGTTAGGGTGTTCACCTTACAAACACAAAATGCAGGGTTTGATTCTCATGTGGGGTGATTAGCTAGGATTAAAATGGCCCACAAGGGCAGCTAGCCTAGTACTAATCTATGAATGTATCAGTATAATTCAGAAACTGCACTCACTAGAAGAACTCCTTACCTTGTAAGATGCCCATGTCTGTGCTGTCACACAGGCATGGTTCAAGGCTACAGAGAGCATGCTGACCATGCAGGGGCACAATGCCTTCCACACGTTCACACATCAAAAAGAGCATGAAAGAACCAAAGGTGGAAGTGCATACATCTTCATTAAAGACAAATATACCATAAGATTGGTCAAAGAGTAGAACTCTGTAGCGCTACTCCAGGTCCAGCTAACTGTATGCAAAACCCCCTTCCATATCATTGATAGCTACAGGTCTCCCACCATTAACCACAAGGACCACTCTGCCTACTTGGAACTAATTAAGTCTCTCACTAAACAGCCAAACACCTTGGTCATTGTGATTTCAACTATCCCCCCATTGAGTTGGATTCATATATGTGCACAAACACTCTAACCCTAAGGTTCCTGAACTTTGGTAATATACATGCTGTGTAACAGATAGTCTGCACACCCACAAGGGGCCTGAATGTCCTAGACTTTCTACTGTCCAATATAGTGTTTCTCTGCAGTAACCCCTTTGTGTTGCCCCCCCCCCCTGTCAGGTCAGATCACAATTCAGTCTCGTTTACGTTCACGATCTTACCCAACACCCCTTCAAGAGTAGAAAGGATGAAACATTTCTCTGAAGCAAACTATAGGCTCATAACTGATGCCATAAAGAGTTGCAAACACCCAGCTACCACTTTCAACAATGTTTGCTACTACTGTCAATGACTGCTATACAGAGCTGTACACAAATGGCCTATATAACTAGCTATACAAATGTATAGATTTGGATGAATGTGAATGGATCAAAACAAGTTCCTCACAGAAAACAAGCCACCCTGGTGGGCATCAAGCATACATAGGTTATACAACAAGTGGAAGAAAGTAATGTCTAAGAACAAGAGGGAACTGACTCAGTAGAGGAAGGACATCCTCCACAGCTTGAAAAAGGAAATTAGCTTTCTTGAAATGTCCTCTAAAGCCACATACAAACCTAAAGTAGCATCCCTAGCTAAAAATAATCTGGAGGCATTCTTTAGCTATGTCAAACATCTAAAATTGAAGGCCCAGCTTTGTGCCCAACTAGTAGTGGATGGTACCACTCATACTGACCCTGAGGACATTGCCAATGTGCTACCAGACAGTTTGGAGCAAACTTTAACCCCTGTCCCCACCAGACATAACCCAAAGCATACCTGTCACCAGTCCTAAACCTAGTAACTTCCTATGAACCTAAGGTGATATCTGCCTAGGCTCCAGGCCAGTGTCTGATCCTGGCCTGGGGAGATGGTTGTATATTCAATAAGCTGATATAGCTGATTACACCAACATTGTCTGTTGAGCATATGGTGATAACAGTGTCCTGCATGCTGCTGTAAAAGGATCTCTGTAATGTCAAGTAACATTTGACTCACACTCACACACACAAACACACACACCACTGACTACTGTGAGAACAGAACCCCTACCTGTCTACACACACTACAGAACACAGTACTATATGCAAGCACAACAGCACATATCTGACTTTTATATGTACGCAGGTCAACTTATAGTGGATGACATCAGCAGACCATGTGGGAAACAAGATGTTAGGTAGGAGGGCTGCATGAAATGGATGTGCCGGCTTCTGCAAGTATGAAAAGACTAGCAAGCCATGCCATTGGAAAAGTAATTGTAGGATAGCACATCTACTCTACTGAGTAGACACACACACACACACACACACACACACACACACACACACACACACACACACACACACACACACACACACACACACACACACACACACACACACACACACACACACACAGAGTTGACTTTAGTGAGAATAGAACCCCTACCTATCCAAGTATACAGACTACAAAAATTGATACTTTATGCAAGCACCACAGCACAAGTCTGAATTTTGCATGGCTGCAGGTGTACTTATAGTAGATGATATCAGCAAGCCATGTGGGAGACAACAGGTTGTGAGGCCTGCATAGGCACATAGATTCATAGGTTCATATGAGGCCAGTAGCCTAAATGTACAGTATGTCTTAGGTGTGTAGAAGCCTAGTTGTGCAAAAAAACAAGTACCCTTATTGGGCATAGTTGGATGTATGCGTTTAGCAAAGCAAGGTTGTCAGCACCTCCAACTGGCCCTGTCCATGGGGGAGCACACAATATTATATATTATACTTTGTAGTGTGGTTGATATATGTGTGTAAAAATACTGAGCCCCTAGGGTCGTATTGCTTGGGGGTAGCAGACAACACATGTATATATTGTGAATATATGACATATACTGAGAATGTGCCCTGAAAAACTGATCATATGTACAGAACATTAGCTGAATTTGGACTGTCACTTCCAGAGAGAGATGACAGCAACATAATTATGTTGTATAGCCAATTGGACTGAATCAAGCGTATCAAGTAGATGTGTGTGTGACATGAAGAGCTATGTATGGGGCAATTTTTTGGGGGGGGCAGATGCCACTTTTTGTGAAGAGAGAAAGAGAAAAATGTTGGAGAAGGGATAAAGGTATGCCTGAAACAGGTAATTTGTCAAGGTGAGGAAGCAATTGCTGACAGACAGGACATACAAGACAAGAGACAGGGACTGTGAAGAACACAAAAAGTGGGTGAACACCATGGTTGGGGTAAGGGGGTGGACCTCACATGGATGTCAAGCTGGGTGACAGTGAGAATCGAGTCATCACCCACTGGACTGTCATCACTGTCATCTCACTGCACTGATGGCTGCAGAGTCTGACATCTGCTTCTCCATGTATTATTCAATACAATGATGGAGTGCAGTGTGTCCATCTGGTGTAGGCATGTGCCCACAGTGTGGCACACAATCCTTCACACCATCCCCAGCAATTCTTCTCAAGTGATAAACTCACCCCTTTGCCACTGCTCCCAGAGGGAACCACAGGCATGTCCTCTGGGGGCATAAGTACGTGAAGGGCCAGGTAGTTCAGGGACAACACAAGGGGTGTTACCAGGTTGCAAATCAGATGTGCTGGGCCTTGATGCCATAGCCAATGTAGGGGGGCAGGTCGATCTTGTGGCCCAGGCCTACCCTGCTGTGCTGTGGGTTAAAAAAAAAGAGAAAATAAGGGTTGGGATTAGAAATTGTACAAATTGTCTTATTTGCTTGTTTAGGATAAGGAGGATGGTCTTCCAGTTCTGGGTTCCCACTTTTGTATATGTAGACAGCAGCTTCTTTTGCTTACTGTATAACCTAGTAATCAGAGATGTGTGTCTGTCTAGGACAAAATGACAGTATCTCACAGGCTGCTGTAAAAGGCTCACTGTAAAGTCTAGCAACAGCTCACACACATATGCACAAACTACCCCCCATTTGACTGCAGTGAGAATAGAATCCCTACTATCTAAGGTACACACACTACAGAACACAGTGCATAATGCATGCACCACTGCACAAGTCTGATTTTGTCAGGACTGCAGGTGAACTTATAGTAGATGATATTGGAAGGCCAGGTGGGAGACAAGAGGTTGTGAGGCCTGCATTAAATGGATGTATAGGTTTGTGCAATTGTCAGAAATCTGGCAAGTCATGCCATTGGAGAGGTAACTGTGGGATACAAACTTCTGCTCTTCTATGTAGACTCACACACAGTTGACTGCAGTGTGCAAGTCTAATTTTGTCTGGACTGCAGGTGAACATATAGTAGATGACATCAACAGGCCATGTGCAAGACAAGAAGTTGGGAGGCCTGCACAAAATGGATGTGTAGGCTTGTGCAAGTCTCAAACTGGCAAGGCATGCCATCGGAGAACTAACTATGGGATATACACTTCTGCTGTCCTGTGCAGAAACACATACCCAGTTGACTGAAGTGAGAATAGAACCCCTATCTCCCTAAGGACACAGACTACAGAACTCAGTACTTATCATATGTGCCTAGGCACAAGTCTGAGTTTAATAGGACTGCAGGTGAACCTATAGTAGATGACATCAAGAGGCCATGTGGGAGACAGGAGGTTGTGAGGCCTGCATAGGTACACTGCTTCATACCCTTATTGAGCATACTTGTTTGAGTTTTGCAGAGCAAGGCTGTGAGCACTACCAAGTGGCCCTGTCCATAATTGGGCACACAACATTATGCATAACATTTTGTATTGAGGTTGATATATGTGTGGAAAAAGTAATGAGACCCAAGGGTTGTAGTGCTTGTTTGGGGTAGTTCAGGGGAAACAAATGGATGTAGTGCAAATATATGACATATAGTTATATCGTGCCCTTAGTTTGCAATGTTGTGTAGTTTTATGTCATACAAAGGAACTGGGCAATAAACAGCAATGATAAAATATCATATATACAATTCCATAGTGCAACGAGCCTTACATTTGTGCTCTGCTTAACAAATTGTACACACATGCAAGAGAGACCTGTTTGTGCACAGGGCAGCAGTGCCCAAACACGAAGAGCATTGCTAATGTTGACTACTATGGCCCTGTCCCAACTGTGCTCCAGAACAGCTTTTCATGATGGCTAAGAGCATTAATTCAATGTATCCGTTTTCTACTTTTGGGTGCCTGCTTTCTAGGAAATCTGGTTTTATCCTGTTTCCACAATGTTGTGCATTGTGCAGACAAGATAAGCTTAGCCAATTTTTTTGGGGACACAGCACATCATTCAAAACTGAAATTAAAAGAAGACAAATTGGAAAAAAAACTAAACCTAAAGAATACATATGCAAAATCTGTAAAAGCACAGTAAAACTTGATAGTACAAATCACAAATTTCTGCATATGTCAGGATTTGAACCCTCACACCAATACAGCTTCAGAAAACAGGAGATGCCTTACTCCTCTTGGCAAAACAAACAGCTTTGCATCAATGAAATGAAACGTCATTCTTCACACAATCAAATGCATCAGAATGTACACTGCTATCAAGCCATCAGATGTGATTTGTACATTTAATTCTCTTTACTATATTTGGACACAGAACAGTTAGTGATCACACAACCTGTCATAATTATGCTTACAAATATACAGCTCTGTGTTACCTTTGTGTGTTTCTTGATCATTCATCAGTTATCTAACAGATGCAGTGTATAAGCCATTCTATATCATTGGCCTTAACATGTGAGAGGATATTAACTGGGAATAATATGATATGCAGTTGCCAACAAATGAAGTCCAGGTTGGATGGCACAAACACACACATACTGTTCTTTTGAGGATAGCATAGCTGAGTTACTGTTATGGCAGGAACAAGGGTACATTCCTCCTTTGAGAAATGATCTGAATCTGAATCTTTCACACACCTGAGGCCTACTAATTACTAATGGACAAATATAAGTAAAATAAGTGTCTAGTGTCACATGTTAAGGTACTTTCTGTACAAATCCATCACTATTTACTTGCTTACTGTATTAAGTTAGGAAATGCAAAGATATGCCATAATATTATTAAAGAATACACTCTAGATGCTTGACTTACTTTGCAAATGCAGCAGTTGACACACCTTTAGCTCAGGGCTGACTCTGTCTGATGCAAGCAGTAAACAGGAAATACATGAGGAGGTAAAGGTTGTGTGAGTTGCCTGGCATCAATTGTATCATATGCATGTGAGTAGGAGAAAAGTATTAGGTCCCTAGGTTGTCAGTGAATGTGCTACACATTGTCTCTTAGTCAAAGCAAGGGTATAATGCGTATGCCTATGTCTGCCTACAGGGACAGCAGCTGGCGGTTCCTCCTCTGAGTCCTCCTTTGACTGTGGCTGTGGTGACCTAGGCATTGGTGGGGGATGTGTGTCCCTTCCTCTTGCTGATCCTGCTGCAGCTGTTTCCGCAGGATCAGATTGTGGAGCATAGCACATACTGTGAATATTTTTCTGTTCATGTGCGTGGATTATATTTCAGGGGTCCACTGGATATATCTAGGCACTGGAATCATGACTTCAGAAGCCCAAACTCACCCTCTATGATGTTTCAAGTTAGAGCATGTGCCTTATTATGGCGTTCTTCCATACTTAAGGGTAGTGTGCTACATGGTAAAACAGTGCTATATTGCTGGCCTCTCTGCAGAAGTATGGGGGAAAAACATGTGCTCACTGGCATGTATGAGCATTGCATCCAGAAATTTGTAGAGGATCCTGGAGGCTGATGCCTGTGACACAACCATCATGTCCCCAGTTGGTCTTTGAAAGGTACCAGTAGCTAATATTCTAAGGGCTACATATATGGATTCCCCTCTGTTGGCTCTGGCTTGCTACACATATGGATTCCCCTCTGTTGGCTCTGGCTCTGAGTTGAGCGCACAGTTCTTAAAATGTGTCTCTGTCCACCCTGTAGAGCTCTACAATCTCCAGTTTATGTAGCACCTGGAAAGTTACCCTGGGCCTGAACACTCTTCTTCTTCTCAGACTAGGCCTATTGTCAGCAGCATCAGCACCATTTCCTTCAGCCTCTAGCACAAGCAGATATAGAATGGCTGCAGTAGCCCCCAGTATTGTGTCAGTTAAATTTCCTTGTCTTTACTCCAATGATATTGAAGGATAAAGGAAAAAACAGGATGTAGGCTACATAGATGCTTTATACATTGTTGAATTGCTTCACCTTGTTGGATTGGTTGATTAACATTCAATTCACCTGTTTATGCTATAACTTGCATCTATTAAACACACCTGTAACTTGCTCATTAGTGCTGTATGCGCAGCTATGCACACCTCCACACACCTCTGTGCACCTTCGCATAAATAAATTAAACATAGACAAAATTAATATTTCCTCCGTTCTTGGGATATCGTTCAAACATGGACCATAAAAAGTGAAGGAAAGGTTACACACCCTGTAGTCGAACTCAGGACCATCTATATTCCAGTCCTAACACATACATGTGCTGCCACAGCAATAGTTACATAACAACACAGAGAAACATGCCATTCATTCCTCTGTTTCTCGTGGTTGAGCTAAGTGCCATATCACGCAAACAATGGCAAAAGTAAAAAAAAAAACAGGTAAACAGGACAGAGACCACACATTTTAACAAACAAATAATGAGGATGACACAGAACTTAGAAACTGTGTACTGCTTATATCCACTTTCACCCTTCACAGCCCTACATGTTCACCTCTGCAAGTGTAACCTGACCCCCCCCCCATGTCAGTCAGCATTCACTGTTGTCATGCATTCAACACAAACACTGCGGAAGTGCCTACACAAAATGAACATCCCTACACGGTTACTCATTTTTGTGATTCAACAGTTCTAATGAGTTTTGACCTCATTTACATCTTCAACATGCTGACAGCCTGGAATCTACACAGTTAGTAACGGTGTAGGCAGGGAAACTGCACAGCAGCCCACTGCTGTAACAGAGGAATACTGTACTCCATCAGCTACATCCTATATATGCTTATATTACAATATAACAAATACTCTGTTTTATGGAGGTTTACAAATTTTAGCAGCCTGCATTACTTACAAGTATATTCTTCATTTGGGGGTGGGGAAGCGAAGCAGCATTCCTGTCATGCACTTAAAATGACATTATTATGATTGTTACACTGATTTTCTAACATCTATCCCGTGTAATTAGGTCAGAATATGTGTGGTGTTGCATATTAAGTGCATTTCTATACAAATGTAAGAGCGTTTACTTGTTCTTGTTTCCATGTAGACTCATTTCCATGGCTATATTCAGAAAGTTTTGGAATACACAGCCAACATGAACACGGAGTCTACATGGTTGCTTTACAGTTGTTGAATTGCTCCACCATGTTGATTAGCTTCATCAGCATAAAACTCAGCTACTTATGGTGTAATTTGCAAGCCACAAAAGTTTCTGTATTTGCGTGTGAGTGCACACAGTTCCACACCACTACACGGAGTTTACTGAATGTAAAACTTTTCTCGGCTGTGTATGCATCGCAACATTTTTGAGTAAGCTTCATTGAATCCCACTGATTGTCTATTTTTATTATTATTATATGAAAAGGTCTGCCAACATAGAGACCATGTTTAATTCTGTGTATGTGTATGTGTGTGCATGAAGGAAGAGTTTAGGGGCACAGCCAGAATTTTTGAAACTGTGGGATACCTTCATTCCTTCCCTAAAACTGTTAGTCCCGTAACTTCAGGAAGTGCAGGTGCAAGCAAAAAACAAAACCATTTGAAAAAAAATACTTTTCCTTTATTCATTTGTTTTCTGGGGAAGCCCACTGGGTGCAAAGTATCCTTTTTTTTAAGTGTGTTATGGAATTGCAGTCTTGTTAAGTGAAGGATACTTGTTCCCAGTGGTTTTCCCCTGGAGGTGAAAGGAATCAAACTCTGTATTTTGACTACAGGAAGAAACTCATTATCAGTGCAGATCCTTTGTATTAACTGCAGTTCAACAAACTATAGAACCATAATCCATATTTAGTATTCCTTATTTTAATTTAAATTCTAGTATGTCTCATTACACAAAGTAAATAATTTATTGTTAAAAGGGTATGCTGAGGTATATATGGTATATGTCTAGATAAATATGTGTGCATGTGTGTGTGTGTGTGTGTGTGTGTGTACATGCACACGAGCGCAAATAGGGGTTAAATGGGAAGTGTACTGTGCTGATGAGTATGTGTATTTTATGGTGTATATAATATTCGTGATTTTGGCCCAACGCCCATGATTTTCATGTCTAGAAATTGAGCATCATGTTTCAAAAACATGGCTAAAACTCCATCACTTGGACCCTCCAGGCTTCCAAAAGAATTAACATTGATTCGTTTAATGGACAAGATATTCCACAGTTGATTAGTATCACAGTCCACTTCTCTGTAATCTTCTTTGGCTCATGGATAGAATTTATTTTTATTTATTTATTTTATATGCAGTTTGTTAATTGGGAAAGTCCATTGGGCCAAGATGAGCCCTTTTTCAATGGAGGACAGGGAGAAAAGCTCCATGTACAGACATACAAAGCAAAAATAAACAGAAGTCAATAAAAAATATTACAACCGCAAAAAATAAACAGAAGTTAATATAAGGTATTACACAGTTTAAAAGTAATAAAGACATAATAATATAATAATAACAGTAATAAAAGGATTTGTGTTAAATGCAATAAATGCAATTTAATGTAGAAACTCTACCAAAGTTATGCCAGTAGATGCTTAACTCCCTCTCTATACAAACAAATTAATGAATTAACACATTAAAGGATGCCCAACCTTTTAATATGTTCTGTCTTGTAGGTGACAGATCCACATTATCTAACTAATGTATTTGATTGTCTGGTTGTAGCACTCAAATCCATATATCTCACAAAGTGAGTTGGTAAACTCATACAGCCTGACACCTGTACAATTAACCTCTATCTGCTGAGCTGTTGGGAAATGAAAAATCTTAAGAGAGTTAGAATACTTGTTCTAGTCCACCTGACCAGTGCCCACCACTTTGCACATGCCCACTTGTCCAGTAAGAATGCCAAAACTCCTCCTGTAGTCAGTCTTCTATGATCTCTGTCACTAATTCTACCATGTTGACTGACTGTTAATGTGTAATACTGAGGGGCCTTGGATTTCATCAGCTCTACACCATGCTGGCTGCAGGATCTGTCCTTTGAGACAAGGATGAATCTGAGGTGCATGCTGAGTTTGCATTATTAAGCTCCTGTTAAGATGAAAAGACAAATTCCTGGAAGAATGTGAAAACAGACAAAAATCACATAAACAAGATACAGTATTGTATTCTCAGAATTTTTTGCAAAAAGGGAACCAAGAAGAAAAAACATTGCATTACCATTTCAATATTATCTGAAAGCTGAGGCTATCAACACAGGTTTGGCAAGAAATCAACAGTGTATGGGTAGATGCAAAGGTTAGTCTAATTTCTGCAGCATAATCACAGAACTATCAATTGTTTTCAAAGACTGGATGGCCCAGTTAGTAACAGGTTCTGTTCTAGCACTATAACTCTATCCTGGTGAGCTCTGGAATGTTACAGTCTAGCTTCCAATGGATGCATCCTGAGCCTTTTGACAAAATCAAGTTAGAACTCCTCTGTTCAAATAAATGTTCAGTTTGAAATTTCAGGATCCGCATTGTCAAGTCCCAATATATGGAGACTGGAGAGCCAAAAATCCAGACCAACATATATTAAGTCTGAGATTGTCATTTCTCAGAATATTCCATTTTTTTCTCAAGTATCATGATCTTGGCTTTGGTATATATAAGTTCCGGGTCTTTCCCACATCAGGACATGCAGAGGCACTTGCCCCTCTGCAAAAATAAGTTTAAAGGGGAAGAGCGATGTTTAAAAGGTCAGCCGCTATTTTTTTTTTTCAAAAACACCAAATATCTGCCTTTTCCCCCATTTCCTACCTGCCTTCTCTAACTCAGAAATCCTACTATCCATGCCAAAACTAAACCCTTATAAGACAATTGCATTCATGGGTATATACATAACCCCAGGTAACAATGCTAAAACACCGTCATATATTATTAGTGTGCATCCTCAAAAATCTCTCATGAAACTATAATACTGGGTGATGTTAATATAGATTAGCAAACTATGTAATCTGAAAATCCAATTTACAATATATATCTGCACAAGCTCACTCAACTTATAACCACACCAACTAGAGAGAGCAAAGCCATAGCCAGGCAATCAACCCTTGACTGGATCCTAACATCCTCTCCACATAAAATATCATCCAATGGGACTCTATCTAACAGCCTAAGCGATCACCTACTAATCTACACCATAAGATACAAAAGCAAACAGCCCCAAAACACACCAGTACAGCCTAATAAGAGAATATACTACTTTTTATGAGGAAACTTATTAATACACTACATCTTCATAGCTAGGAAACACTAAAGACTCTTCCTACAGATGATACTGACTCTGCAGGATCTCAACACACTAGAATAAAAAGTCAAAGCCAACCCTGACCCATGACTATCCTTAACAACTAAACAACTCATGAAATAAACAGACAAAGTATGGAAGGTCTGAACAAAAAATAAAACAGTTCCCTCTTAACTAGCATATTAACAAATAAGAAACCTAACAAAAAACATCACCAAAGATAAAAAAGCTGTTACTCAACCAATCAAAATAGACACACTATTAATCCAAACCTGTTCTCAGCCTCAGTCAATAAACTATTAAATCCAGGTCAAGTTACACAGCCAACAGCAAACATACAGAAACAAAATGATACAGTAGCCAACCAATTCAATATCCACTGTATACAGATTGTACAGTCATTAACCAAACAGGTGACTAATCAAGCTCCGGATGTTTCTATTCAACCAAATAACCTCCTTTAACCTTTCTTCTTCCAACCAGTTCCCACAGATGCCATCAAAAAATACCTCAAAAAGAGTAAAGCCTACTGTAACTGCCCCTTACAATCTATCTCATAAATTTCTTAAAATAGCAGCTGCTGCTATTGCATATCCAGTTTCAATTCTGATAAATCAGTCCATATCTGAAAATAAAGTCCTTTTGCTAGGGAAAAAAATATTCATAATTCCACTGTACAAGTGTAGAATCAATACAGATCTTTCAAACTACAGGTCATTTGCCATCTTATAGTCAACATAAAAAATATTAGAAAAATGTACTTATATGCAACTCTCAACTGTCTAATAGAATACATTCTTTTCTCATCACAGCACAACTACGACTTAGATGAATTTTGTTAATACTGGTAACACACATATAAATGCCAGAAGCCTAGTCTCCACCATCTTCCTAGACTTATCAGAAACTGTCAAATAAACTCTTATCCTTAGGGCTCATCAACTCTTCACTGCACTGGTTCCATAGCTAGCTTTCAAACAGAGTAGAAGCAGTGAAATGGAAAAATGATTTTTCCACCTTCTTGCCTGTAACTATTGGTGTCCCACAAGGATATACGATAGGTCTCATGCTTTTCAACATACTCATCAAAAACATAAGAGGGACCTAAACCTTGTCACCACAATAAACAGGACATGCTGGAGGGATAGATTCCTGTCCCAGAGACTTCCCATACTCTGGAACAGGCTACCCATCTATGTCAAGCAAAGTTCTTCATTAGCACTCTTCAAGAAAAATCTTGATGAGTGGATGGGAAATAGGAAATACACCCCGGGGATCACTTCTGTGTCTCTGCTTGACAGTGGCACAGGAAAATAACTTTCTTGGGTGGCGTAAGCCAGGGAACCTTGTTGGCTAGGCTTACATAGGCCCTTGGGCTGATAGCCTAGTACCTACCTACCTATGAACCTATGAACATCTACACTGCTAAAAAAAATGCTACCTTAGTTCAATATGCTGATGGTTTGACCTTAATCTGCACTGCTAAATCTCTCTCTATTTAAACTCCAAGACCTTACACAACATTTCTTCTTATCCATTGAAATATGGCTAAATAATTCACAACTACTATTAAGCACTAAAAACACTAAATTACTGTTCTCTACCCCAAAAGAAATATCTAGCAAAACAATAGTATTCACCATAATCTCTGGCAACATCATCATAATAAAACAAATAAACCACATACAATTACTGGGTGCCATCATAGATGATGGGTTGAAATTTCACCACCATGTTTCACAGGTGGTTAAAATAAGCCATCACAAATTTGGTACATGTAAAAACCTATATTACTAACATAGCCTGAAGACACATAGCTTCAACTTTCTTACTGGTATTTCCTGTCTGTGCTGCTCCAATCTTCACTAACCTTCAAGTCTCACAACTAGCTAGACTTGAGCAATATTATAATACAATAGCCAAATTTGCAGTAAACCTTAACAGTATCAGCATCACTCTCTAGCCCTCACAGAATTAAACTGGTTAGAACTACCATATCACCTGGCACCTTCTCAGCTAACTACAACACACAGACTTCTCTATAATCCAGAAAATTGCCCATCCAGTAACAACTTAGTACAACACTACTCCCCCAACAGAATGTTATGCTCTAGAGAAAAATCACTAATCACTATAACAAAATCCTCTAATACTGTAGCTAAACACTGGAATCACATCCCATTACCACTGAAATCCATTCAGAATGCAAGCCCATTTAAAACATAATTAAAACTTTACCTATCAAATCAATGTATCTACTCCTGGATATCTGTAGGATAAATGCCACTGTAATCATCAGCTTGACATATTGTCAAACCATTTGCCTTCATTCAGAATGCTGTGCCTTACAATCAGCCTTCACCAATACCTGAACAGTTTTAGTGGCAACTATTTTTGTGTCACTGCTCACTCCCTACCTTTATACTTCTAACATAAGCTTGTGATAGACTTATATATAATTATCTATGAACCTGTTTTATATCCCATCTCTTAACTCAATATTAACATTTTCTGCCCTACCAAGTTCCTTCCCTCACCTCCAGTTCTTTGAATTTCTAAGCACTATTCACATGATCTGCGGTGGTGGTGCTGCACTAGTGTTGTCGCTCACAGTAAGATGTTGTCCTGTTTGATTCTCAGCTAGAGTGTCTTCTGTGTGGAGACATGCGTGAATGGGTGTACCTTCATTGAAGGTTGTGTGTCAGGGCCGGCAACTCGGCACGTAAAAATCTACTGCCAATCATTAGCGGACCGGAGTTCCACTGTGGCGACCCCTAACCGGGAAAAGCTGAAAGACATAACATTCACATGATCTAGTATCTATTTGATAAACCCACTAATAGATCTCTTCAAATGCTCAATGTTCAATATCTGCTAATGCATAAGCATCTTCTATACTGTAGTAATTGCCTTTATTTCTATGAATGTAATCTAATTAGCAGATTACTGTGTAATTGTTAATGTATATTACTTATTGTCTGTGCATGTATCTGTTAAAAATATTTGTACTATGTTGGAGGTTTTTCCTCTCTGGTTCTCCCCTGAAAAGGGTTTTTTGACTAAACCCAGTCAGGCAAACCTGATAAGCAAAAGCAAAATAAATAACATAAATAAATAAATAAATATTTCACTGTGGTTCCTGACTTGGATAAAACAGAGCACTCTAGGGAGCAATGTAAGGAGGGTGAAGAAATATATTAAAGGTGTAATGTGCACTTTCTATCAGCACTTGGAGGCTACATTATCTTAATGAGGCAGGCATGGCAATTCATAAACAAAACGTGCAGATGCATAGCATTATGTGCGTTGTGTTTAGTACACCATCCATCATTACTGACATTCATAGACATGGATCTCAGTAATGATGAGCAGCATATAAAAGGCTGATTTGGTCTTTGAACTGCATGTAGACACACACCACACACACACACACACACACACACACACACACACATTCACAAGACAGTGGGGGTACTATGTGGACCAGAACTGCAGATAAGGTGAATTGTTTTCTGGCATGGCAATGCTACATACTGCAAGACAGAACAACTAAGTAATAACATATCTTAGATGATATCGTATTATATAGCTGTTCCCTGTTGCACTGTGCTCTGCTGTCATTGGCAGGAGCATGGCAACATCAGTCTTTGAGGACAGAGACATATGTTGCTGCAATAACAGGTTTGCCTGCACCATAGGAACTCAGTTATCAGTAGTGTAAGATCAGATAGGGTTTTTATACCATGTGAAAGAGTGTTTTTTTATTTTTACTTAAGTGCTGATTTTGCTTCTGATATCTATATTGTTGGTGTGAATGACCTGAGCCATACCTCCCTGGACTACATGAAAAGAGACATGGAAGAGCTCTCTGATCATGTTGCCCAGAGTCACACGCTCCAGGGATCTAAACCTTATCATCACAATGAACAAAACATGCTGGAGGGATAGGTTCCTGACCCAGAGACTTCCCATACTCTGGAATAGACTGCCCATACATGTCAAGCAGAGCATCTCATTGGCCCTCTTCAAAAGGAACCTTGATGATTGGATGGGAGATAGGAAATTCACCCCGGGGATCATGTCAGTTGCCCTGCTAGACAGGGGCCCAGAGAAGTAAATAATGTGGGAAAAAATTTCCAGGGAATTTTTATGGCTAGGCTTGCATAGGCCTTAGGGCCAATAGCCTAGTACTAACCTATGAACCTATGACCCTGACCCTGAGTAGCATCCTGCCCTCACCAAGAATGATGCCACGGTATAAAGAAAAAATTATCAATTTCAACAATTGGCTAAGTTTCTGGTGTCATTCAAAGGGGATCCAGTGTCTGTTTGCCTGGGATGACATGCTCGACAAGCCACACTGCTTCACTAGAGATGGCTTGCACCTGTCATCCGTAGGCTTTTGAATACTGGCCAAGGCTCTTGCCACCACCATAGTGCCTATTTTAGGCAAGGCTCAAAAGACAAACCCACCACTGTAAATAGCACAAGTAACAAAATTCTGAGGGTAATACTACTCAATGCCAGATGTCTAAACCTCAGAATGCACGCACTTGAGGCAATCCTCAGTATGGAGACAATCGATATATGTGCAGTAACAGAAACCTGGTTTAGGGCTCCAGAGAGCACCCCAGCACTACCAGGTATATATTAAATGTTAGAACATCCGAAATGTCAAACATTACATGGTCGAGACCAAATGTTCGACATTTGGATGTTCGAACATAAAAAAAAAAAAAAAAGAAAACACAGAAAAAACACTTTAACAGTGTAGGCAGGGGGGCAAGCCCCTCCCTGCATCCCTCATGTGGGGGGCTGTGCCCCCACACCCCCTACTTAAATATACCAACTCTGAGACTGAACTTCAGTGCAGAAAAGGGAAATTCTCACTATCTGCACTGTACGGTGCAGTTGAAAGTCTATCTTCGAGCACTCAAAATTTGAACATTTGGTCTCGACCATGTAACATTCGAAATTTTGAGCATTTGAAGATTTGACAGGTACCTGCACTACCAGGCTACAACTCATACCATACATTTCAACCACAGAACCCAGACCGAAATACAAAAGGCAGGGGAGTATCCATATTCATCAAGGATACCCACACCTCCAGGTTAGTGGCACAGCACGATGCTACAGAGATTATCCACGTGCAATAACAATGGGCAAAACTGCAATTTAAATTGTAGCTTGCTACAGGTCACTCACCATGTCCCAGGACCCCCATTCTGCATTTCTGTTAACACTGGGTAACATAAAGGTCCTACCAAAAACCCTAATATTGGGTGATTTCAACTACCCAAACATTAACTGGGAGAACTACTCAAGTACTAATCCCTTGCCCAACATTTCCTAGAATTTATAAACTCAAAATGCCCTGGAACAACTGGTCAACACTCAAACCAGAGGTGACAACATATTGGACCTGGTCATTACCAACATGGGTGACTGGTGTTCCACAGCAGAGGTCAACCCCTCGCTGGTTAGATCTGACCATAAACAAATCACTTTGGATAGCCACATTCTGCCCCCACCGCTGGACAAGTAAACCACCGTGAAAAACTTTTCAAAAGCAAACTTCACATTACTTAAGACAGAGGTGGAAAGTTTCAAAGCCTCCATGCTATAGGATAAAGCTGTCCAAGCTGCAAAATCCTTTACTAATGCATTCTACGGGCACTACAAGAATGCATGGTTCATGGTATCCCAAGCAAAACCAAGACTCACTCCTCTAAGAAAAGAAAACCAGTCTGGTGGACTCCTGCCATAAACAAGCTATACAATAGAAGGAGGAAATGAGTACAGAACAGAGTAAAATCCCAAGGGAAGACATCCCTGATCAGTATCAGCAAGAAACTATGATCCTTCATAAAATCGTCCAAGGTGAGCTTTGAAAGAAAACTTGCCAAGGACTCCAAAAATAACCACAAGGCATATTTTAGCTATGTCAAGAATCTAAGTGGCAATGCTCAAATCTGCTCGGAGTTAGTGCAGAATGGCACAAAATACACTGAACCAACTGATATTGCCATCATCCTGGCAGACAGGTTCAGTGCAAACTTCACCCCCCTCTCACTCCCAGAAGGGCCTGTAACCATATCAGAAGAATATAAAGCCTCTGAAATCACAGACACTCAGATTAAAATAGCCCTCTCCAAAGCCAAAAACACAGCATCAATGGGACCGGACGGTGTCCCAGGCTGCGTCCCACATGAGCTCAAAGACAAACTAACCCCTCACCTAAACACACTGTTCAAACTCAGCCTCTCCACAGGCTACATACCCATAGAATGGTGCACAGCAACGGTTATTCTGCTCCACAAAGGTGGAGCCACAACAGACCCCGGGATCTATTGCCCTATAAGCCTGACTAGCTTGGTCTTCAAGGCTATGGAGCGCATCATCATGGAACTCATTAACAGAGACATTGGGAACCTCTAAACACTGGACCCTACTCGGTTCGGCTTTGTTAAGGGCAGATCATACCTCCTAAACCTGGTGGACTTCTTTGAGACAGTTACCAAGGCTATAGACGAGGGAAAGGTGGTACACACAGCCTACCTAGACCTTGCAAAGGCCTTCAACACCATTCCCCATTGTGGTATTATAGACAAGCTCACCAGCCTGAACATAAACCCCTATGTCACAAGATGGGTTGCCAATTGGCTCACGGACAGAACCCACATGGTGAGAGTTGCGGAAGCTAGGTCTGACTCTAAACCAGTTACAAGTGGCGTTCCCCTGGTCTCAGTCCTAGGACAGACAAACACAGGAGGACTATGGCTGACCAAGTTCACAGATGACTGCAAACTAGGGGCTATAATTGACTCACCAGCTGACACGGACATCCTCCAAAAGGGTCTCACTGAGATGGATACCTGGTGTCAAAATCATGGCCTCAAGCTAAATGCCAAAAAGTGCATAGTTATTCCCTTTAGGAATAACAAAGTACCCACAAACTACCACATAGGTGGTAGTCCCCCTAAATACAAAAAACGTAATAAGGGATCTGGGGACCCAAGTAGATAGTAATCTCTCCTTTGATAATCACATTGCCAAAGTGGTTAGAAAATCCTTCTATGTGGCCAGCCTAATCACAAAAGGGTTTGCATCCAGATCAAAAGAGGTCATTGTGCCCCTCTACTCATCACTCATCAGACCCATCATAGAGTACAATGTCCCATTTGGGATGTACCTTACAAGACACCTACAACAGCTGGAAAGACCACAGAAGTACTTCACCAAGAGGATTACTGGCCTCAAACAGATGCCCTATACAGCTCGACTGAAGAAACTCCAGCTGTACTCGGTTGCATATCGCCTGCTCAGAGGTGATCTCTGCCTGACATACAAGGCCATGTCCAACCCAGAATTGATGGACATGCTCCACCTAAAGAAAACCTTATTGCCTCAAGCCACACGCTCTAGGGATCTAAACCTCACCACAACAATATATAGGATGTGCTGGAGGGATAGATTCCTGTCCCAGAGACTTCCCATGCTTTGGAACAAGATTCCAATCTACATTAGGCAGAGCTCCTTGCTAGCACTCTTCAAGAGAAACCTTGACGAGTGGATGGTAAACAGAAAGTTTACCCCGGGGATCACTTCAGTGGCTCTGCTGGACAGAGGCACAGGGAACTAATCTAAGGAGGCAGCGAAAGCCAACACATTCTGGCTAGGCTTATAAATGCCTTTGGGCAGATAGCCGAGTACCTACCTATGAACCTATGAACCTATATACAGACTAATGCATCAGTAGTGAAATGAGACTGGCATTGTTAGACACACTACAATACTATGTACACAGTTGTTTTCCAATATCCTACATGACTGTCACCAGCCCATGTGCAGCTAGTGCTGAGTCTCTGAACTGCAAATGATCCTAGAGGGGGGATCACTTGCATGCTCCATGTACAGAGCACTGTGGCTGCACAATGGGGTAAGAGTAAGTAAAAATTCTTCATCCAGTGAGTATTAGCATACCTGTCAATTGTTCAGATTTTCACAGAACATCGAGATTTTTGCCTCATATTTTTGCCCTGTTCATCATAAAATTTGTGGGGCATTAAGGACTGAAGTAAGTAATTAATCACATACATATGGGTTTCAGACTTCATATCCTTCAGAAAAATGCAAGCTAATCTAAAATCTATTATCCTAGCAACTTTCTAAGTTTATAAGAACAACATTTTTGTCCCTGATTTTATATCTTTGTCCCCACATTATTTTTAGCTTTGTCATGATTTATTGTCCCAAGAGGTTGAGAGTTATGTGTAGCAGTCTTCGTGAATTGAAAAATGCTTTGGTATGCCACTGTAGTCCATACCAGCTCTACTGCATGGCATGTAATGTTTATGAATCCAGAACATTGTTCATACTTCAACAAGGGAACTACAGGCCTTACAACCAGATAAATTTTTTTGTTTGTTCAAACAAGTTTCTACTGTTGGCTGAGTCAGTGGAAATCAGACCATGCTGTCTGTCTAACCAGTTCATGCTAGCGATAATCTTAGAGAACTTGATGTCTGATTTTTCATGCAAGCAGTGGAAATGTAACTCTTCTCTTCTCTTCTGAAAATAGAGACATTTTGAGGTTTGCTCAAGGGAGTCACTGAATGAGTGTATAGAGTTAAGGGAAACAGATCTAATACCACTTAAGGGAAACAGATCTAATACCACCCCACCCCGGTCATCCAACGTAGAGTGGAAGATTTACGAGTGAGGCACAGAGGGCAGACACATCAAGATAAGGTTAACTTAAAGGAGATCTTTCATATGAAAAGGAAAATATAGGTAGAGTCAGGCATATTATATATTACATCAGAAAACAATAACAGCATTAAATTGAACAGTGCTGTAGAAAAAGTAGTTATCTTACTATAAAGTGGTTAATACATGTCCGAGAAGCGAGTGGAAGGATTCTGAGAAGCAGTTCCTGCAACTGAAAAGTACTTATTCAGTCATACTATTTGCCAGGGATGAAAACAGTACATTTTTAAATTCAAATATTTTACTGAATATGTAAACTGTGGAAAATGGTATGGAAAGATAGAGGTCAGCTTGCAATACAGAAATGGGGTCCTGATGGAGAAATGAAAAGTCAGCAAGCAAAGGAAAGTAGTAGTGCTGAAAATGAATTCATCGTCAAGTCTTGGTGAGTACCTTCACGAGGTGGACCCTGTTTTTCACAAAATCTCACCAAGGCGACACTGTTATTTAGACTGTATTTATATAGCATATATCATGGACAGAAATAAATCAAAAATAAAAAAAGATAGCTGGGTGCACAAGACCCAGGATAAAAAAGTTCCCAATCCTGGTAGGTGCACTGGTGCCAGGACTGGAAAAAAATGACAGTGAAGAATCCTCAAAATACGGAAACATTCCAACAATGGGGCCAGGCTCAGGTGGAGGATGGCTCCCTGTTGTAGAAGGAAGTAGCAGTCCACGAAAATGACAAAAATTGATTGGCCAAAGAAGAGCCATAAAGACAATAGAGTGTACGATTGAGGATAAGAAAGAAATTATTTATTGTTTCTATTATGCAAAAAGCCCAGAATTTCCAGATACAAGACATACAAAACGATTAAGAGAGAAATTAGAGGAAAGAAAAATACTTCCGCACTAAAAACTGTCACAAGCTTCAAATAAAAATTTGTGTTCATTAATACAACAGACCTTTGAAAAACAATATATAGATCAAGAAACTTTGATCTCTTTGGAAAAAGAAGCACCCGAGGAAGTGAGAAAATATGAACAACAAAACCTAGAGATATTTGAAAAATATAATAAAGAAATATGGACATGGGAAAGAAAGAGAGATTTGATATGGTGCAATATTTATGCAAAGGAGAAAGCCAAGTTAACATACAGAGAAGGCAGTCTCAAAGATATTCAAAGAGAAATATAGGCAAAGGCATCCAGATATGGACATTTTCACAATAAAAAGATTAATAGCACAAAGATGAGATGTAGAAAAGACTATTAGTAAAGCAGAAGTTAAAGAAATAGAAGTTAAAGTTATGGAGTGCCTGCAAAGTGAAGGTTAACAGACTACATCACAGCATGATGGCGTGAGTCCCCAGAATAAGGAAAAGCAAGAAGATCAGGAGACATGTGAAGAAGAAATATGGACATGGTAAAGGAAAAAATATTTAATATGGTGTAATATTTATGCAAAGGAGAAAGCAAAACTAATATAAAAAGGGCAGCACCAAAGATATTTGAAGAAAAATACAGGCAAAGGAATCTGGATATGGAAAACTTTACAATAAAAAAATAAGAAGACTAAAAGGAAAAAATAGAAAAAGAGATTAGTAATGAAAAGTCAGAGAAATAGAAAGTAAGGTTATGGAACAGCTGCAAAGAGAAGGATTCAGTGTAGTAAATCAAATACAGAAAGCACCACAACAGGATAGAGCAATGGATATCCAAATTAAGGGGAAACCAGTGGAACAGGAAGCAACTGATCAGGTGCCATGTCAAGATATTTTGGAGCCTTCCACAGGAAACCAGTATAAACGTTCATTTGAACCTAGACAGCAAGGAAAGGAACAGGAAACTGTGGAAATTCTGACGCAGTCAGTGTTGAGGAGTGATAGGTCAGTGAGTTCCCATATGACAGAACAGATGACACAGGATGAAATTGAAGAGAATGTGTCACAGGAAGATGCTGTACAACTTTCTATAGAATGCCCGCAGGAAATGGAGAACAAGGGATGTGCCCTCAGTATGAAAGAAAATGAGTTAAGAGAAGAGTTGCTTGATCTAATAGACAAAGACAGATATATCAAGATCAATGTGAGAAACAGACTGCAGAAGGTTAATAAAACCCCAAAAGTCAGAAGCTTGATAAAACAAACGAGCACAGTAATTAGGACTGTCCATAAAGATCCATGTGATATAACAGAAGTAAACAGAATATATTACTGTGCTGCTAAATTAATAACTGATAAAGTTCTACCACAGGAACACAGGGTAGCAAGGGAAAAGAGGGGGCGAAAGTGAATATCATCATGGAAATATTGAATAGAGAAAACTATAAAGCAGCTGAGACAAGAAGTGTCATTGTTAGAAAATTATAGAAGAGGCAATAGAGCAACAAAAATACTAAGAAAGATAGATGTGATAAAAGCAATGTACAGTATTAGAACAGACCAAGATCTATTATGCACTATTGTAAATAACAAACTAAAAATTTCAAAAAAGGTGGAAAGACTTAGAAGACACGAAGATAAATATAAGGCAAAAGCACAAACTAAGCAATTTATTGATGACCCAAAAAAGCTTTATAGAGAATTGGGAAATAAGGTAAAAAGAATTGAAAGACCGCCAAAAAAAGAGGAAGTAGATACATTTTGGAGAAGTATCTATGAAGATACTGTGGAACATAACAAAGATGCTAAATGGATAGATGAAGTAAAAGAAAGAATAAGAACTTTAAAGGTACAGGATATGAAATGGGATGAAATAACCAGAGAGATTGAAACAAAGTTGAGAAAAGCCACTAACTGGAAAACCCCAGGCCCAGATGCAGTACCTAACGTTTGGTTTAAAGTATTAACTTCTTTGCACAAGGATTTAGCCATGAGTAAGAACTATTTATATGTACACCCCGAACACACACCGCACTGGTTAACAACAGGAAAAACAATGCTCTTACTTAAGAGTGAACCTGCAAGCTACCCTAAAAATGATAGACCAATAACTTGTCTTCCAACGAAGTATAAACAATACACGGGAATTGACGCCGACAGAGTTTATAGTTATTTAGAAGAAAACTCAATTATGGCAGTAGAACAAAAGGATAATAAAAGAAAGTCATATGGAACAAAGGATCATTTGTTGTTAACCAAAGTCATAGTGGAGAACTGTAAGAAGGGGGAGAATCTAAGTATGGCATGGATTGACTACAAAAAAGCATTTGATGGTATCCCACATTCATGGATAAAAGAGTGCTTAAAAATGTATAAGATACACCCTACACTGATTGACTACATTACAGTAACCATGAAACAGTGGCAGACCACTTTGCAATTAAGCCATGATAAAGGACAGATTATTATCCCAGGGATAAAAATTCAAAGAGGGATATTCCAGGGTGACTCTTTATCACCATTGCTATTCTGCCTTGCCATTAATCCATTAAGCTGTTTACTTAACAGCTTAGGCCATGGCTACAATTTAGCTCCTAGAAAATAGCAAAGTCTAATGCTTCTCATCTTCTCTTTGTTGATGATTTAAAACAGTATAGCTCATCAGATGAGGAAATGAAAGCACAGCTGCAGGTTGTCAAAACTTTTTCAGATGATATTGGATGTCATTTGGTCTTGATAAATGTGCAAAAGCAACCTTTAAAAAAGGAAAACTGCAGCACCAGGAAAACATCAGTTTGGGACAAGAATGTGATATAAAAGAACTTGAGCAAGCGTGAGTATATAAATACTTGGGAATTGATGAAGGATCAGCAATAAAACATGAACAAATGCAAATAAAACTCAATAAGGAGAAGAAGAAGAAGAAGAAGGGAGTACTTTAGAAGACTTAAATTAATCCTAAAAACAGCATTGCCATCTAGGAACAAGATCCAAGCTATAAATCAATTTGCTCTTCCTGTCCTAACTTATAGTTTTGGAGTGATTGACTGGCCTCAAAAAGTGTTGGATAGACTGGATTTTAAAATGAAAAGGATGCTTCATGGTTACCAAATGATTTATAAAAATTAGTGTATACCAAGATTATATATTCCCTGTTCTGAAGGAGGGATGGGCCTCCTTGAAATTGATTACATGTATAGATCTGCAATTGTGGGACTCCACACATATCTAGTGACCTCACAAGATCCACATGTAGTGAAAGTTTTGAAACATGAGAAGAATAAATCTCAGATGACTTCCCTGCTTAACCTTACAGAAGCATATTGACGTCAAGCAGGAATGGAAACCAAACCAGAAGTGGATAAAAACCAGGCAGCAACCGAATGTGCTAAAAAACAGAAAGAATATAAGGTGAAAGACCAGATGAGAAGGCAAGAAATGTGGAAAAAACATATAGTTGCAAGTATAGAAAATTTCTGGAAGAGCCTAATGTTGATCAAGAACAAATGCAGGAATGGTTAAGGAGAGGTAAAGTCACATCAAGAAATGAAAGGTTAATATTGGCAGCCCAAGATAGTGGGCTACATACACGCTGGTTAGCAAAGTCCATTGAACATGTGGGAGAAACAGACATGTTTATGTAAAACCAAATTGAAAACAGTCACACATCTTGTTGCTGGTTGCAATGCACTAATGGCAGAGGGACTGTATACTGAAAGGCATAATAATGTAGCAAGACTGTTACATTATTGATTGTGCAAATATTATGGTACTGAAGTGGCTGAAAAATACTGGAAACATGAGCCACAAAGAATCATAGAAAATAATGAAGTTTATATCACATGGGATCACCCAATACCAACAGTCCAAAAGATAGATGCTAGAAAACTGGATATAGTGGTCCAAGAAATTAAGACAAAAGTAGCATCGATCATTGAAATCAGCACACCCAGTGACTACAGTGTCTTGTGTACAGAGAGACACAAAGTTATAAAATACCTTGATCTGCAGGCAGAAACGAGAGCCATGTGGAAGAAAGATACCCAGACAGTCCCAGTAGTAGTAGGAGCAACTGGTCTTATAAAAAAGAATTTACAAGCGTATTTAGATATGTTACCAATTCATGTAACACCGTACGGATTGCAGAAGGAGTCATTACTGGGCACATTGCGGGTGCTGCGAAGAGCACTTTTGGCTAACATCAAAGAGTGAAACAATACTAATTTCATGAACTTTAATCGTACTTTGACTTAAGAATGGGGTCCATTCCCATCATGATATTAAAAACCCAAAATACTTGTAGAAATTAAAAACTAGAAAGCAAAATGACTTGTCAGTCTCACCAAAAATATTATGAGTACACAGAATAGATTAAGTACATTCAGCTAGATAAAGAAATCATTGGTAGATATAGTTCTTATACAAATCACAGTTTCTTTAAAAACTGAACCCTCAAGTTTCCAAATTCCCATGGTTTATAGTATTTGTGTTATATATAGAAAGAGTCTGACTTATACTTCTACATAAGACAGAAAGCCTTCTCTCTCTGTGTGTGAACTGCTCGGTCAGAAAAATAAGAACTTTTCATCTGAGGTATGCCATTCTGTAACACTAGGAAGAGTTATCTTCTTTCAAGCTGTAATGATGCACTTTTATAAAATGGCCAGAAAACACTCCGCATAAAGTTGCCTGCAAATCTGGTATAGAATTAGGCAAAAGGATCCCAAATGTTTTCACTGATGATATTAAAAATTTCTCAAGTCTCCATACTCTGGCATGCTTTCTCAACTTCACTGCAAAAGGGAACCGGATACAAACAATAAGAAAACTTATGAGAGCAATCACAAAGAGTATTGAGGAACATCTCAAAACTGGCCCAACTGGCCTCAGTACACACAATTGATAGGCCAAGAGGAATACAACACTTCTGTTCCTAGTGTGCCAGACGACCAGGTGCAGTATTGTTACACTGACTAAAGTGCCTGAACTAGATGAAACCAGCTGGTTAAACCTCATCTCTATTGAAAAAGAAAAATAATCATTTCTTCAGCATGATTCCCTCCTTACTTAGATATATTAACTCTAGACCATGCAAAAAAAAGACCAAAAACTTTGAATTGCTGCTGTTGCATAAACAGAAACCATGATGGCAGTGATTTTAATTGTTAAAGGAAATGACTCAGCTTCAAGGGGGAATGGAAATCAAGACATTTAAACTCAACTACTTTACACTTATTTGAGTGTAAAGAAATAAGATGACACATCTGAGGATGGCAGTATAAAGGCCCTTATTTGTAGCAGAAAGGTCAACCTGATCATATTTATGGATACTTTGCCAAAATCTATTTGGGAGGGGAAAATATTCAACTTTGAATAAGTTATAAACTTGAGAAATACAATTATTTATTTACTTAATAATTATTTTATTTATTTATTTATTCATTTATTCATTTATTCATTCATTCATTCATTTGACTTTGTTAACTGAAGTAGGGTACTGATCCACCAGGACCATCGTCAGACCCTGTCTTTGGGCACAGACTCAAAAATATACCCAAGAAAGACTATAAAATGAGGTACAGGGAAACATTTGTACAGCAGTTAAAAGCAATGCACAAAGAGATTAAACAATAAAAACAAAAGGAAGCTCAACTTTGTCACACATTTATATTATTTAAAGAAAATGGTGAATATACAAGAAGCTAAACTAAAGAAATAAAATAAATGCTTCTGAAAAACATCTGACATACTAATTTAAGTAAAATAAATGAATATAAAAAATTCAAATCAGCATGAGAAAATGATATACATAGTAACTCACTACATGAAATCATCAATCTCAATGAAATGTTTTAAAGTGAAATACCTAATATATAATTCAAAATATCCAATATATCTCAGCAAAGAAAAATCAGGAAATGATCAATAATAACAAAGGACATCTTCAGATACCCCACGCAGTGTGGATTTGTCAAGGGTAGATCATGCCTACTCAAACTGATTGACTTCTTTGAGAAGGTCACCAAAGAAATGGATGAGAGTAAAATGGTTGATACAGCCTACCTTGACCTGGCCAAGGCATTTGACACAATACCCCATTCAAGCATCGTCGGCAAACTCAAGAGGTTAGGTACAAACCTTTATGTCACCCAGTGCACAAACAGCTGGCTCACAGATAGGACACAGCAAGTTAGAAATGGGTAGTTTACCTTTACAAATAGGCCAATCACAAGCAGAGGTTTATAGTTTGATTTCCATTTTATAATAATTGCTTTTTGGCAGCCACCAGAGGTAAACCTAACAATGTCTTACTAGGTCTAGGCACTTCAGATTGTGTATCCCAGGTCAAAAATCATTTCTTTAGTTACATTAATTTACTCAGCCAATATTTCTGATTACCCTGTGGGGAATTTTTAAAGTCTGCCATCTCATTACATTCCTGAAACATATGTTCCCAGTTACCTCTTTCTTCCTCTTTACACCTCCAGCATTTGACATCTACCTGAGGAAAAATAATTGGAGAGTGCTTGGGGTATAAAATACCTATGCAAACACTTCCAAGTGAATATTTGAGAGCCATACTCATGGTTTCCTTGTTTATTGCTTATCCAGTCTACCTTTCCAATCTTTTCTAACCTCCTCTGATTGGTTCCTATAGTTATAGCACAGTATTTTATATGCCTTCTAATTATCCGTTTTTAACAGCAAATTCTGTTCTCGATCTAGATCCAATTAAGAACTCTACCAGACCAGGTTTTTCACTTAGGATTCCCTATCCCTTTTTCATCACCTCTACTCAGATATCAATCCCTTATAGGGAAGGGTAGTCTCTAGCCTCCAGTCCGTATGTCTTCTTGGCTTCTTCCCATTCTGTTACCTTTCCCTCTCTACATATTTGGTCACAATACCCTGGTTCATTTGGCAGTTTTCTCCAGTAAATCCCAGTCCCTTCTTGTCTATTCTCAGTACCCTTAATTGTGGCCATCCCTACTGGCAAAATCCCCTTTCTCCATTCTAGTGTTGGCCTAGTTCTTAGAATACTTTCTGCCACTTTATGAATTTAATAGACTGTGTGGCTGTTATTTTCCAAGGATCTGCATCCAAAATCCCACTCTCTCCTTATTTCTTAAATGTTACCCCCTGTTTCATCACCATCCCTTTTCACTTTGAATTATAGCTTTCTGCTTGTGTTATTTATTTGAGCCTTAACTGTGTATCTGTAAAATAGCAATTCAAATTAGCTAATCCTAATCTACCTTGTTCTAGTAGAAGTATCAATTTATCCCACTTGACCCTTGTTCTTTTCCCCTGTCAGATAAAACCTTCAACTCTTTAATGATTACTAACCACAACTTATCCTCTTGTTGATAAAAATATCCCTGACCTATATATAAAACTAAAGGAACTGAAACATTTTCTCTGCTTGTATCTTGCTATCCATATCCATAAACAATAATGTCCAGTTTCTCAGTGTTTGTATTATCTTTTGTTTAGCCTCCTGCATATCCTTACCTGCCCTAACACAATCCTTTTTAATCCATACTCCTAAATACTTTATTCTGTCGTGCACTTATAAATATGGGTATTGCTGGAACAATGCATGTGTGGGTACAGAGTTTACTGATATAGCTTTTATTTTATCATCATTGATTTTATATCCAAAAAAGACTTGAAACTGTCTCAAGATATTTCACAACACCGAGATGTCCTTTTCTGGTGTTATCGGGTACAAAATAGTATTAATAAAGCAAACTTTTCTTGATCACCATGCCAATTATATCCCTTATGTTCTTTGCCAATGACTTTAAATTTAACAAAGGGAAAAGAGGACACCATACCTGGTTCCTCTCTTCAAACACTACTTGTCAGAAAGGAACCCTCCCACTTTAATTTTTGCCTCCAATCCCTCCTATACCTTTCTAATTAACCTTATTATTATATCAGGGAATGCAAATGCTTCCACTGTCCTACTCATAAAATCCCAGCTTACTTTATCGAATGCTTTGCCTGCACCAAGACCCATCAACAACAGCAGTATTTTCTTATATTATGCTTCTCCGGGGATAACCATCGACCTGTTAATGTTATCACATATTTGCCTCCCATACACAAAACCACATCGATCCATGTCTATCAATTTTGGCAACAACTTTGCTATTCTTTTAGGTATTATAGAAATAAATCATGGTTTCAAATTGAAATGGCCCTATATGAAGCTGGGTATGGTGGGTCTTTACTGTCTTCACATTTTAAAGCCACCACAGCTTTGTTGCAGGAAGCTGCTACTTCTCCTTTTAAAATACTGTTAAACCAAACCCTTCCAGATCTTTACCACTTTCTTTCCTCCTAGTTTCCGCAGGAATACCATCTATTCCTGGAGATTTTCCTGCCGATTGATTGTACGTCACTGTTTTTATCTCATCTCCTCCTATCTTAACCGTTAATTTTTGAGCCTCATCTACCTCTAATTTGAGCATACTTAAGTCTTCCATAAATATTTCCTTCATGCTCTTTCTTGATTTCCACATTTCTCTGCTTTGTACAAATTTTCATAAAGTTTCTGAAACATCTGTAATACTGTTACAGGATCTCTGTTGTGCTATAAGTTTTTGTGCTCTAGAGTTATTATCAAAAAACAGTTAATTAACTGCAATCTTTCTAAATGCATGCATTTTATCTACACATTCCGTTTTTTCTCTTTAGCACTCTGCAATTATAATGCTTTTGTTTTGTGAGATTCCCCTCATTCTGCAGTACCTTAACCTTTGTCAGCTCCTCCAGGTAATTCCTGTTACTTCTTAATCATATCTCTTTTTTTCTTTTATTTCTACCCTATAATTAAACTCCACTTTCATTTTACCCCACTCATTAGCTAGAACTTCTGAAGAAATGTCTATCTTCCGTAATAATCCTTGAATAATTTTCACTACCCACTCCTTAAACTCCTCTCTTTTTAACAGCTAGATGGGGAAGCACCAGTGACTCAGTTTTACTTCTATACTCTGTATTTTTATTTTAGTTGTTATTGGTGCATGATCTGAAATAGTTATTGGATGTGTGCCAAAGCTTTCAATTAATACAAATTTCTGTCTAGTCTAGCCCAGTTATTGTACCTTAGGGAATCATATTTTTTTTCAGAGTTCCCACTACTGAATTCTCATCTTACATACCAAATACTTTCAGAAATTTTTTCAGAAAGCTACCCTCTTTCATTATATTCTCCCATCTACGTCTCCCAGATACATCCTCACTTTTGCAAATCAAATTCCAGTCCCCACCTATAAGTAATATTCCCCGCTGAAATCTGCATAATAGCAGTTTTAGGCAGAACAGAAATAAATGTCAGCATAATTCACCATCCTTGCCAGTAGGCTTTTATTACCACAAATATGCCATTATTGTCTTTTTTTCCTCTTCTATCAGTATTGGAGCTCCTCTAGCAATTAGTATAAGTACCCCCCTTTCATTTGTCCCTGATACTTTGCTGAATATCCCACCTGAAATCATGTCATTATCAAATTCACCTGCTAATTTATTTCCGTGTATGTCTCCTGTAGCCAGGGAAGTTGTGATTTCCTAGAAGAAAGTGTATTATGGGAGTTGAAGGCAGGGGGTGTTGGGTTGGAAAAATCTTAGAATATAGTGAGAAGTTCTGATAGTAAGCCTGCTAGTAAAGAATGAAAAAATTAATTTAATAAGTTTGTAAAGAAGAAAAGCAAGCTGTAGGTCATCTCTTTCTTGAACTGGAGCCACTGGTCCCTTGGCTAACAGGGAGCAGGGTAAGACTAATGAGCCTGCAGATTTTTTAAAATTTTTTTTATAAATGTCACTCCTCTAGAGACCGCCACATAAATTAATTCCATAGTCAACATCAAATGACGTTTGTAATTTGTTACAGCTGTAAATGCCAAATATAGTTTACCCCTCATGTATCTGTAACTTATAGAAAAGATGCCCAAACTTCCTAGCCTAATACAATAGGAATTACCTCTAATTCCAAAAATTCTCTTAGTAAACTTATACCAAGCCTCCTTTACTATATATACAAAACTGCATATTGTACTCTACTATAAGATAAACATAGGATACAGTCTTTTAAGTAATTCCTTATTACCATTATCAAAGTGCCTAAAAATGTGACTACTGGCTTTCATAGACATAACTTTCAAATTCATAGCATGTCTAAAACTTTAAGGTATTACTAACAGTAATACATAAATCTTTATACTCAGTCTAAACTCCTATTTCAGTTTTTCCTAATGTTACATCTGTTTTTATACTCAAATTCCCAAAAAATAAAACACCACGCTTCTTCATATTACTTTTCAATCTATTTTATTTTAGCCATAAATCAAGTTGGACTAAGTACTGATTAAATTTAACATCCTTAGCTGAAGTAAATACACATCCTTTTTTTATTCCAACTGTATACTTAGCCATCCATACAGTCAGTATCCTAGGCAGCACTGAATAAAAAAATATATTAAACAGTTGAGGGCCACATCTGATCACTGAGATATACCTCTGCTTATTTCTTACCATTCTGAAATATGGTTACCTGTTTTAATCCTCTATTGTCGTCCTCTCAGCCACTTTGGGTTCCCAATGAATAACATATGGGTTGATAAGATGGTAATGTATGATCTCTAAAAAAACAGAGTGAGGAATACTATCAAATGCCTTAGACAAGTCCAAATACACAGCAACAACCGATTGCCCCATATCCAGACTCTGTAGCACAGGCTCATAAAATTTAACTATATTAGTAAAGGTTGACCTGTTGGGCAGCCAAGGTGGTGCAGTGGTTAGCATTGCTGCTTCACAGCAAGAGGTTCTCCAATTTGATCCTTGATATTTATAATATGTCCAGGATTTGATATGTTTGGATTTTTTATGCATTTTCTTAGGTTTACATATGTATATATTGTTGCACATAATGTTTATGCATGTATTTAAAGCAATGTTTTATGCATAATATAGTTTCATAAGTATATACATATATATAGATTTTTTTAGTTATGTATAGCTGCGATTTGTTTGTTAATATGAATATTATGATTGCATTATTGCGATCATTCTTATCATCCACTATTTATTTATTTATTCATTGATTATCATTTTTTATAATATTATGAAGTCAAAATTTTTTTTAGTAGCTGTCTCCTTAAATATTTTGGCGCAATTTTTAAACTTATTTAGTATAAATGAGACACTTAGAAGTTTTAATGGTTGTTATTTCTGAAGAAGTTCTTTGATTGCAAAAACAAAACGATGTGTATTATTTAACGTTTAAATCTAATTTTATTAAAAGGCGTTCCTCTCAGCTTCAGTTCGTGGTTTGTTTTTACAAGACTATGACTAAAGTTGTTGCCTAACCAGGTCCATGTGTTGAATATTAGACCATTGTTTTGCAACACATCTGACAATATGCAGGTCATGTTTCTAATGGACCTGGTATTAAAACACAGAGTCTGAGTCAATGGTCCAAGAAAAAAGTCGGCCCCCCCAACTGTCTCAGAATAAATGAGAGACCAGCACATACTATACAGAATGCACCAGAAGGTCAAACTGCATGATGTTTTATACTATACACACTGTTACTTTTAACTCATATAAAATTGTTTGTATTAACTCTGCTGATTTTATATTTGTAATGCCCTGTATTAATCTTGATGTGATTGTAGATGATATTGTTTTTTTATGTTATGTATATGGATGTACATGGAGTTTTTCTCCCCAGGCCTCCATTGAAAAAGGGCTCACTCTGGCCCAATGGACTTTCCCAGTTAACAAACTGCAAATAAATAAATAAATGTTTCAGTCCATGTTGGAAAATATGAAAAACCAGTATTGGCTGATATTTGGATCCCTGGTATCCAGGCAGCAGCTAGGTCCAGTTCTCTGTTTCCAGTAATATCAGCTATATTACATAGAAGTGCAACTGGCCAGGACAACTGTGGAGGGGGAAAAAAGTGGACCAAGGGCTATAAATTGCTTCCTTATGTAAGCAATGATAAACTCCACAGCAAGTGAACCAAGTACTAATGAAATTAGGAAATCAAATGCTGTTATAAGGAATCTAGGCACTCTTGCTGATAATTCCTTATCTTTTGACTAGCATGTCTTCTTAGTCATTCAAAAAGTCTTTTGCCTGACTCATCTAATGTCCCAAGGCATTTCCTGTAAATCCACAGAAGTGGTAATTTCCATTCACTCATTGCTCATTAGACGTATTAATAAATATAATGTCCTTTTTGGCATGTATTTGTCTAAACATATAAATAAACTTGATCAACCTCAGAAATTTTTAACTACAAAGATGAATGGCCTTAAGACCATCAGTTATTCAGACAGACTAACAGCCCTTGAGTAGCTTTTTCAGTTACTAATTTCCAGAGTACTGAAAGGGGCTCACTACCTGGTTCATTTAAGGCAGAAGGTGATCTGTTGCAAAGTTATGGAGACAGTAGATCATTTCAGTGCAGTTAGTCTGTCTCTTAATAAAACTAAAACATTTATATTCATTTTCACAGTGAAGTCCTATAACAGGCAGTTTTGTCAGCAAAAATGTATGAAGCATGAGAAATGTATTGATATGTTTGAACAGAAAAGATATTATATAAATGTTCAGCTATTGCTGAAAACTAATATACTTCAAACATTTTACTGTAACATGTAACAACAGAAAAAAGTAAGAACCTTGTAAACCTGCAGGGACCTGTAAAGTAGTGGCGTCCTCCAGGGTTCAGTGCCGGACCCTGTCCTGCTTGGAATCTACCACTCTGAAGTAAAAGCCAATACCAATGGGCTCTGGCTGGCTAAGTTTGCAGATGACTGCAAGCTAAGAGCAGTCATTGAATCCCCAAATGACTTAGTCGTCCTGCAAGAAGGTTTGTCCCAAACAAATAATTGGTGCTAAAATAATGAACTGAAGCTAAATGCCAACAAATGCACTATTGTATCCTTTGGGAAGTTATCTACCCAGGGAAATGACCACATTGACATAGTGTCCTCTCCCTAAGAGCTGACCCAGTTGCTTGAGATTTGGGAACTTACACAAACTATGACCTAACTTTTGACCAACTTGTGTCTGCTGTGGTAAGAAAGTCATTCTGCATTGCACTGCTTATAAACACAGAGATTGCATCTAGATCTAGAGATGTTATTGACCCCTTTACTCAGCCCTCATTGGGTCAGTCATTGAGTATAATACCCCCTTTAGCATGTATCTGTCCAGACACATGCAACAACTGGAATGCCCACAGAGATACCTTACTAAAAGGGTACAAGGCCTAAATAATATGTCCTAAATGGACCGACTTAAATCCCTATCACTATATTTGGTATCCTACAGACTGCTAAGAGGTGGCCTGTGCCTGGCATACAAGGCATCCTCTGACCTATTACTGATGAATTTATTGCACAACAGCAAGTCAACTAGCATCAGAAATACTCAGTCAGGGATCAAAACCTCTTCTGTAACATCAACAGAATGGTTTGAGGGATGGGTGTATTTCACTGAGGATACTACAGCTCTGAAAAAGACTCTCCAGCCAAGTAAAACAAATCTCATCCCCATCCATATTCAACAACAACTTGAATATGAATATGCAATAGAAAATTTACCTCAGGAATGCCCTCTATACTACTAAAGAACAGAGGCAGCCCCTAAATGATTTATCCCACATATGGGTCTAATCAAATAATCTAGGGTATGATCCCAGTTATTCTCACTAGGAGTAAAATATCATTATTGATCATGGGATGGGTAAGGCCAATCTATCACCAAACAGGATAGGTTAACACCAAAAAAGAAATTGGATAGGCTTAAAATGGCCCTCAAGGGCAGCAAACCTGGTACTTACCTATGAACTTTTGAGCTTATGAAGACATTGCATGATGAGTGCAGACAGACATGAAAGTGTACAGTCCCAAAACCTGAACTGATCCCAAAAACAGTTAAATAGATCTAGATACCCAGATAATGCTGCATCTGCAGATCTAGGTTTTCATTTTTATTTCCACCTGACCTCTCTCAGTTATAATGTGTGTGTGCACCTCACTTGTAATGGAAATGCCATGGTCTGGGTGAAACCTGTAAGTAGGGCAGTGAACAGATAGGAAAATAAGGAAAGGCTCTAAGACACAACTGGCAGTCAGAGTTAAAATATTATAATGAAAAATAACTGTGATACTGACCAACTTGTTTAAGGACAAATAAATGAAAGTAGTGCATTGCTTATCTCCTATGCAGAGGCCTACTTACTACAAATATCGATTATTAACTTTAATGTTTGTCCTTTTAAGCAAAGTTCAGATATGGACTAATTCATCAGTGTTTTAATTGCTAAAGCTCTCCCCCTGCCTTTATTTTTTAAGAAATAATCCAGTTAGTCTTTTAAGTATCCATTAAACTTTTAAAGCAGCCAGCAATGTGTAACAAAGTTTGTTGACTGTGTAGTCCCACTGACATGACTGTTGTGTGATACAGGAAGCCGTGTAGGGCAGAAGATAATAAACAATAATGCTTTTCCTCTTATTCTTACATGTTACCAACGAGTGATGAAATATGTTACATAAAATGTGCAACATGATTAAACGACAGAGTGAGGGCTTAAACCACAAGTGAAAATAAATGTCTTTACAATGTTAGCTAAATACAGAAAACTGGCAATTAACATGACTTCTTAATTAAAAACGAAGAAGGCTTCTAAGAGGAAACTACAAACTTCGTGGCACGTAACAATAAAGAGAGGTATGAATGTGGAGATGGGCTGATGGAGAGTCCACCTGCCAAACACTGAGGGGTTTATGTATTTTACAAAGAAAAACAAGCCACATACAGATATACTGATATCTTCCTGAACACAGTATGCGTTTACATATTCCGTTTGCCTGATTCTGTCAAAGTAAGGCAGGTTTATAAAGCAACATGAAACAGCAGCACCTGATGTGGAAACTGATGGGTGAGTCATTTTTAAGTGGCACTAATGCAAATGCTGTCATCATCAGACTCTACGCCCACTGGCCACCCTTGGTTTTGTACAAGTGAGTGACCTGTAGAGGTCTAATAGTAGAATGTTCTGACATAATATTAGCACATGTATGAAAATTGTACCCTTTCCAACTTTTAACAAACAGCAGAATCAATGATGTTTCTTTGGTGTCACCTAGTGGTTATATTAGTGAATTGGCCCTACATGTAGTCTCAGGTTATTCGAATCACTGCTTTTCAGCAAATTGCACAAATTAAAGTGCTAAGAAAGTGAAGTGTTCCGATATTGAAGAAAATAAATTCAAGGTATTATATGTGCTTCTTTTGGATGTTTGCACCTTCTCGGTCCCTGTTAACTTCATCAGTGAATTCACTTGCTACATTACATGTGCTTGCACATCTGAAAGGATATTCTATACTTTTAATATGGTGAGTTATGGAACATGACATAGTATGTATTTTTTGTGTGTTTGGTGTTATCGTTGTTGTTCTTGGACCCAAAGTAGAATTTCTCTTTCATGTGACATTTACTCTGGCTGCTGTAAGTAGTGCCACCCGTCAATTGATACTTATATAATGTTTATAATAACTTTTATGTGAAACAATGTTATTATACTTTGCATGTTAATTCACACTTTTATACTCTGTACAATGGTGCTAGCTACTGTGCAATCGAAATAACTTTGATTATAACAATAGGAGACCCATAGTGGCCAGTACACTTATCTAACCCTCACCACACCTTAATAAATTCCTTAATGTTATTTTTCTTGTCATGATTTCAGTAAATAATGCATGTTTCAGTAACATCTATAAAAGAAAAAAGCAATTAGACTTAAACATAGTACAATTGGAGCCTTTTAATAATGCTGGGAGTGGTGGGCAACTGCAGATAACTTTCACTGTATGCCAAAATTCACATAGTACAGCTGATTTTCAATAAAATATAGTTTTATTAATTTTTGCCATAAAGAGTGGATTTGACTGTTAGCAGCTATCTCTATATGATCTTTTACAGGGAATGGGGAATAACACAAAGCAAATGATGAAATTAGTTGACACTATATTAATACAAACTGTAATAATGTTTCCCTATACTTGGTTGGGTATAAAGTAAACAACTTCAAGGCTATGAATTTCTCTTTGATGATTTTAAACTCTCCAATTGTATTCCCCTTAGGAAATTGCTGCTTTTCCAAGTTCTATCTGTATGCTAGCAGTAATTCAAACTGTTGGGTTTTTCTTTCTACCCACTGCTGTTTACTAGAGAGTTATATACACATTTACAACTGTATCAAAAAACCCATCAAAACCTAGGACTCCTGTACAGGAACAACAAATTCCTCACAACAGAAACTGGAATTACTCTTACTCATGTATACCTTCTACCATGTTTAACTAGGTCTACTTTAGAATGCCGAAAACTCAAAAAGTTGATCGCTCACATGAGCGAATAATCAGGAAGTCGATGTTGTTTTTTTGGGATCGCAGTACAGTAAAGATCAGAATATTTGCCCTTTCCTCACTGTGGTGCGATCTCAGAGTAGGAATATATATTTAGTGGGGGGGGGTGCAGCACCCCACAATAGCGATTTCGAGTTCCTGATTATTCGCTCATGTGAACGTTTGAAAATTTGATTTTTCATTGTTCTTACATTGACCTGTTTAACTTACTGTTCCCAACTACTCACTAATCTAAATACATCCCTACTTACCAAACTTGAATCCACCTATTGCAAGATAGCAAGATTTGTTGCTCAACAAAGATATAAATCTCACCACTGTCTCTCCCTAAAATACCTAAACTGGCTAGAACTACCTCACCTGCTTCTTCAATCTCAGCTGGAAATCATTCACTCCATTCTATATCAGTTAGCCTTCTGCCCTGCTCTATCACCTCTCATTTCTAACTATTGCCCTACGCAGGCATCTCCAAAGCACAACCCAAGATCTGTTAAAGGTTCATAAACCCAATTCCAAGGCAGGCTGCAATCTATATAGCTATCATCCCTCTATTGGATGGAACAAACTCCCACTAGATATAAGGAACCTTACTCACCCCAAACAATTTAAATTAGCTACCAAGGACTACTTTAAAAAACACTGGACCTGCCACTGTTCACAACCACCTTGACCACAACCAACTCACTTTGAACTGTATAACAATTACACACCACCTAACATAATAACTTGCTCCCTTTACTTCCTAAGAAATTCTCCTAAAGTGTTGTCTATAATCTGCTTAGTATTGTTAGATTGCCTAACTTACTGAAACTAAAACATTTAACTTCCTATGTTTTACACTTTTTATCTTTTTTGATTTGTATTGTTTAATTTTGTCAACTACTTTACCAGAATGGTAACTTTTTTGTATATTTCTATGAGTGTAATAACTGTTATTAAAATGCTTTCTGTATTGGAGCTTTTCTCCCTGGGCCTCCACTGAAAAAGGGCTTCAGCTCAGTCGGACACTCCCAGTCAGCAAATGTAAAATAAATAAATAAATAAATAAAAGGGGAGCTTGCCCCCTCAAAAATGTCTCATTGTGTGCTTGTTGAGTTGATGCTTTGACCACTTTGTTTTATCTGGTTAATGCTTCTGTGAAATATTTAACAAAATCTAGGGGAAGACATTAATGAACTGAAATACATAGTTAAGTAACAATTTTCAGCTATGTCTTAATACAATGGATAAACAAACAGATATCAGTGAAGAAATAACAAAACTGGACAAAAGACAAGACACAGACATTAGTAAAATCTTCATGTGCAATCATGTATCCACACAAGCTAGACAAATAATGACAAAAACATATAGTACTCATTTTAGAAACAGGGTATTAAAAAGATATTTTGCTTCACATGCCTAGTAACTACCTGTGAATCTATATTCGGCAGTCTACATTCTGTACAGATAGTCATGGCAGCTGCATGTACACTGTGGTTCAAATACAAAACTATTTTGGTAATATAAAGGAAGAAACATATCTGACATTAGCATCATGAATGCTGGCAAGGAACATAAAACAGTGAATATAGTAACTGGTGGTGATTGTCACTGATCACTATGCAGGGATGTAAATAACTAGTGAAAATAAGTCACCAAAGTGTCAGAAAACAACAGGAAATATGGAAATTCTGAAATATAAAGGCTGGGATGGAATGACATCTTAGCCAGCTCTGCTTCTGTGCTTTATGCCCTTTGCTTACGAGGATAAACTCCAGCTTTCCCACGCCCTCCAAGATATAAAGTGTGTATTAGTGAATGAATAATAGGAGGAAACTAACAAAAACTAATAAATGAAAGGGAGTGATGAAAATCTGTGTGTGTGTGTGTGTGTGTGTGTGTGTGTGTGTGTGTGTGTGTGTGTGTGTGTGTGTGTCTTCACTTAGTAGGCATACCTCTCCACCCCTTAGTGCAAGAAATATGGACAAAGCCCAACAAAATAGGGGAAACAAAGGCTAAAAACAGGGACATATTTTAAATATTGCTCTTATAAACTTAGAAAGTTGCTAGAGTAACAGGGTTTGTTTTAGCATATATTTTCTGAAGGATGAAGTCTGAAACTCAAATGTATGCCATTTTTTAGTGACTTAATTTCTGAGATCATGCCAATGATGATTTGTCAGAAAACTATAAATTTTATTAGGAACAGACCAAAAATGTGAGCCACAAATCTGGACATTCGGTGAAAACCTGGACAGTTGAGAGGTATTTTAGGAGGAAAGATCCAGTTCATAGGTTCCTAGGGTGATACTAGGCTATCTGGCCAAGAATTTTGCCCATGTTCCCTCAAAGTCAGCACCTGCTTCCCCTGTCCAGCAGGGACACAGGTGGGATCCCAGTGGTATATTTTCTGTTTCCCATCCAGTTGTCCAGGTTCCTCTTAAAGAGGGATAGAGAGGTACTCTGCTGGGGGAGTCTTTGGGACACAAATCTATCCCGCTAAGACTTTTGATTAATGTTACAGACCAGGTTAAGGCCTTGCGTGCAGGTTGCGCGAGTGGAGTTTGTCTTATGGATATGCAGCAAACCCATCAAGGCTGGGTCTGAAATGGCCTTGTATGCCAGACACAGGTCACCTCTGAGCAGTCTGTATGAGACTGAGTAGAGGGACAGGGCCTTTTGCCTATCTGTATAGGATAGGTGTTTGAGACCCTGGATTTTCCTGGTCAGGAACCTCTGTGGTCTCTCCAACTGTTGCTTGTGACTCATAAAGTTCATCATAATAAGAGTAGTACACTATAGTAATGAAGCTTTTTTCTTATCTGGCTGCCCTGCCTTTTCCATAATCATATGTAGCTTCCACTGTATTTCATGTAGAAGTAATAGACTCTAGTTTCAGGAATATAAAAGACAATTTCGAAAGTGAAAGAGGGGACTGGAACACTAGCTGAAGGATGGAAGACTGAAACACATAGCTGAAGGGAAAAGGGCCTTGCAACATGACTGGATTTTATTTTCTAGTGCTTTGGGACAGGGAAGTAAAATAGCAGATTGTGTCTGTCTCTGGCTGAAATCCTGGATGATGGTATTTTCTGGAATCAGGAGAGAAGTCTAAAACCAGTAGCTCCACACCTGCTATGATTCAGCAAGAAAAGGAGTTACCTTGGGCCTAGTACCGAGAAGCCATAGATGATTACCAGAGTTGGGTGATTTTCTACTTTTCTCATCAGAGGAACCACGGCACCTGGTCACTAGTATATTCTCGACGGAGTGGTGAGAGGCTCTGGCCATCATTTTTATATTTTTATAAGACTGCGGTTTTCCCCCTCCCCTAAATGCTTTGTAGATTACAAATAACTGGGATTCATATGAGCTCCAACTTGAGCCCTATCATGCCGGCAGTAAGACTGTAAATAGTCACTAGCCAGGGAACAGTGTATAATAGAGTGTTTCATAGTTGGTCTGTTTGGAATTGATCAAGGGGGTAGAGGGTGTTAGTACTGCTGAATGACATTGCATTCTCTCATATTCATATTGTGGCACTATAAATCTTTATTGTTCAATGATAATGCATTTTGCCATGTTAGTACTGCTGCCTTAAAGAATCTTTACTGCTCAATGACATTGCATTTTTTCATATTTGTATTGTTGCATTATAAATCCTCATTGTTCAATGACATTGCATTTTGTTTGTGTTAGTACTGCTACCTTCAAGAATTTTGCTGCTCAATGATATTGCATTTTCTCATATCTGTATTGTTGTATTATAACTCTTTTATTGCTTAATGACATTGCATTTTTCCCATGTTTGTATTGCTGCATTATAAAGCTTTACTGCTCATTGATATTGCCTTCTTTGTGCATGTTTGAATGTCAAGACTTTCTTCTGTTGAGTTCTGGGGAAGAGGGTGAATGTATGTTTTCACTGCATGCATATCTCACCTAGCTTTATTGCTAACTGGTGCACTGTTGAAATAATTTATTTATGGTTGCCTTTTTAAACTCGATGTGTCACCTAGAATAAAATCTGTCCCTCTTGCCACCTTGGTGTGTTGGGCCTATAGGGGTGTCACCAGAGTCAGGTAGGAAGGAACCCATATCTCTTCGGCTACACCTGCGGGTGCGCTACACATATGTAATTTTATGACTACTATATCCTAATGTAGTAATTTTCTCTTCTGCTCAAAGGCATCTGAAAGAACCCATGTTTTCCCCAAAAGTATTCTGAATTGACAAAGCCTAGAGCTGCCTGGTTATAATTAAATCTGTCAAAACCTTGTTTTGCATAAATGACTGAAAAATGCCTTTGTCATCCAGGAGTTCTCTCTCTTCTAATGTTTATTGAGAATAATGCTCCTTCAGAATCACCTTGTTCATGTACCATGGGTCAATGCAATTCTTAAATGTGTCAAGTTTAGCCACAGTCACTATACTATTTACCCGTGGTGTGAGCCCAGTCGGTCTGCTTGTCTATTGCTCTAGTATCTACCATGGTTTTCAAATATTTAATGATGCTCTGTTTTGGTGCCTCTGGTTCTTTCCTTAATGCATAAATGCATAAGTGGTATCTTTATGTTGCATTGCCTTGGATGCAGCCTGGATCAGTAAATAATTCAGCATATTGTTCAAAAATATTAAATGTAACATTTGAATTTAGTTTTCTGTTTATGCTTTGTGAAATCACATTACTGTATACTGTACTTTCTGAGGCTTAGCAGTCTAAAACTGTCTTTCAGCTTTTCCTGGTTAGGGGTCGCCACAGCGGAACTCCAGTCCGCTAATGATTGGCAGTAGATTTTTACGTGCTGGCTTGCTGGGCCTAACGCACAACCTTCAATGAAGGAACACCCATTCACGCATGTCGACACACAGAAGACGCTCTAACTGAGAATCGAACGTGCAACGTCTAACTGTGAGGCGACAACGCTACCACACACCACCACCACAGTCTATACAGCACAAATCAGCAAGTTACTGCTATTATGACAAACGAGTCTACAGTGGTGCAAATTTCTGTCTCCATAGCTATGTGAATCATTGCCTCTGATACTGCATAAATTATTATCTAATTGACAGCATGAATCTTTAACTCTTCCAGCACTGTGGACTCTAGTGCTCTGATCTTTGCACCTATACACTGTGACTTCATTTTAGCATGCCCAACTGACACAGCTTAAAACAATAAATTGAACCTTTCACAATGCAGCTCAACTTGACTGATTATTTTTGTTTATGGCCAGATTAAATCAGTAGGTGAAGCATTTGACTCAGCTATTAAACTTCTTAATTATATTTCTTTGAATGGCAGGCTCCATGGCATAGAGGAATAAAACCCTGAATACATTACAGGTGGCCTGAGTTCATATGTATCACAGCTGCATGTTGTAGCTTACAGGGAGAATGGGAGTGAGTGGTCACTGTCAACTCACCCATCCTGGGCGGCACTGTCTCACCACATAGGTGACACCTAGAGTAAGCACTAGGTGTTCACCCCATGGAACTCAAATCTAGTAAGCCCATAATGCCATGTACAAGACACATAAGACAAGGGAGTTCAGCAGGTACAAGCATACTTCCCCTTGGAAGTCACCATATAACAGCTCTTGAAAGAGCTCCAGCAGGGGAGGTGGTGCTCCATCAGACAAAATGGTAGACTATCCTGCAAGACCAGAAAGCAGGCAAACTCTATACCACCGGACTCTTTCTATGGAGCAAATGAGATGGTTGATGATTCCCAAGCAGGAACAAATGGGCTGTAAGGCTCTCATCTCACCCAGCACATGCTACCACAAACAAGTGGGATAAATGGATGGAGGAAGAAGAGCCATCAGACTCAGTCCTGAATGGGGAGGGTAAAAACAAAAAAGACTATTGGTTTAAATGCCATTTTAGTAATGATGTTCCATTCAGCCCCAGCATGCAGTTTAAATGAGATAAATGCACTATCTACACTTAAGTTGTCAGTCCAATGATACTTATACTGACAACACTGCTGCTTTTTTCTGGACTCAGTGAAGAAATAAAGCTTAATTTATATAGTTTGAATGTCAGAACAGCTCTGAGATGCATCATAATGTATCTCACCTTAGTTTTCTTCATCATATGTGTGTATGTAATAGAGTCTATCATACTCAGTTATATCAAACCTGGTGTCATTTTTATAGATGAGTTGGTCCTTTCCTTGTTTAAAGTTGATCGAGGCCCCCTTGGACGTTGCTGCCTTAACAGAAAAAACACTTTGGGGATATGTCTGGATATACAGCGCCCGAGTCATCAGCACCTTTACTTTACACCCCTCTGTGTTTAGCAGCCATACCTCCGCATTACCTCTCTTCTGTGCGACCCCACAGGTTCTAGCCCCATCAGCTAATTCCACAATGTGCTCCTTCAGTTGGAAAGTTGCATCAAAGTGTTTAAACTTTTTCAGGTCGTTAATCATTTATGACGTGGTGCCAGTGTCCACCATTAATCCCTTCTGTTTTAATTCACAAAGCTGATGCTCATTTATTCTGAAGACAAATTTGTGATCATCCGCATCAGTTGCTTGTTTCACATTATCTTTCTTCTTTTTTACAGTTATTGTCCCTGTGGCTGGAGTTTTTGCACAAACTACACCACTGTCTCTGCCCTTTATATTCTCTCCAGCATTCTCATGCATTGTGTCCCTTTTGGCCACAGCTATAGCATATAATCTCTGCTTTTACTCTTTCTCCAAGGCCACTAGCTTTCATCACATTATCATTACTTACCTTGGCATTAAATTTCTTGGTATGTTCATAGCTTCTCAACCTTGTTTTGAACTCACCAAAGCTCAACTTATCATATCATCTTGCTTGATGTGGACTGCAAATGGTTTAAAAGTTTCAGGCAATCCTTTCAGAATCATTGCAATTAGTAATCCATCACTGAGCTTCTCCCCAGCATTTCTAAGTGCCATAATGGCCATTTCAACCCTAATAATATAGTCTATGACACTTTCACTGGTGGCCTTCTGGAGGCTTGATAATTTGGTGTATAGGCTAATTATCCATGGCTTCCCTTTCCCAGCATAATGGTCTCTCAGGATCTGAAGCGCTTCTCTATCGTCATCTGCAGCTTCCCTCATGACGAGGGACAAACTTTTGTCATCTAAGAACTGTATTAGTTCTGCATAGGCCTCCTCATTTTTCTCAGCATTGTCTTCCTCCTCATTCTTGTCATCCTCTGCGTCCTGCTACACATTTTGCAAAATGGCATATTTCAGCCCTAGCAAGCGCAGGTGTCCCAGAAACTTTGTATCCCACAACTCGTAATTCTTTTCATCTCCGTCAAAACATAGTCTATGCCATCGGCTTCCTACTTCCCTCCTAGGCCCATAACCTGTTGGTGGTGTCATCTTAAAGGCAAGAAAGTCGGGTTAAACATACATTTACAGAGGAAATAAACACACGTGAAGGCAATCAATCTGGTTAAAAACGGAAGAGGGGAACAACCCTCGCTTCCTCCTTTATTATAAAGCACATGGTCACATGACCTCTCTTGACCTTTCCACACCAACGTCAGTGTAAGAGCACATGTAAGATCATTCACTCTCTTTTATTATTATCAGCCAACAAGGCTTGCAATACTGCTAGAGCTTATCTTCATTGCCAACTAAATTAGATTCATATTCTTCTGTATGATTACATGTGTTAAATATCTTAATTGCATCATCTTCTAGCCCAGCAAAAAGTTATATCTTCTTTACTTTCATTTAAGTTAAAACTGAAGTGATGATGCAAAGACTGAAATGTTGTACCCTTTGCTTCCAACATTCCGCCAAGTTACCTTGAAGAGCCAATAATAATGGTGGATAAAGTGGGAACATGGAAACCATGATGAATATTTTAGTAGCTGTTGACAAAAGGAAAAGGTGGATAGTTCAAAAAGTCCAGGATTATGTCTGGCTAAAAGTATGGTGACTGTTATGCCTTGAAATGTTGCAGCTCATGCAAATAAGTTGTGTATTTTTCATACAAATTTGTGTTGTTGCAATCTATTTGTTGAAGTTTACTGTTCATTTTTGTTATTTAATGTTATTTTGAAGCTTTTGATTCATAATTGTCTCTAACTGTATTTTTTTCAGTTTCTTGTGGCATTTCTGAACCTAGTATGCCTTTCTAGTGACAAACTGCCAATGTCATTGAATTTATTTATTTATTTATTTATTTATTTGGAGGTTTTCTTATATTGTGCTCTTTTTCAAGGGAATGTTTATGGTAATGAGACTGATCCTTGTGGTCTAGTGGAATTATTTGGAATCATCACATATTTGCAATTTTTAAACCCAGGTAATCTCAACCTAAAGATGAAGCAAACAGTAGTACATGGATGGCTGAAGCATGCAAACTGCCTAAATCTTTTTAAAAAGCTGAAGCTGCAATGACGTCTGCAAACCTTCTGATGCAATGATTTTGCTTGGGATGAATTTTGTTACAATTTGTTGGTACCTAACAGCTTAAAATAATAGTCACAGATATGTTGGCACTAACAGCAAAGCAACTACTCTTTTTACTGATATGGCAGCTACTGTCTGAACAAGACAGAATCACATCACATCACATCCCACATTATATAGCCTTATGAGATTATTAAAGACACATAGCTACAGAGATACTGTCAAAGGAAAATAATATTTGCTTTCAATAGATTTGCTTGACTAGAGAATTAGGGAAAATGGTACAAGTCCTGCTTTTTAGTAGATTAAAAATCTGATATGCAATATGTCACCATAATTGTACCACAAGCAAGGCAAACAGCTACAGAACTGCATGCAGTGGATATGACTTTGCGTGATGAATGAATACCTATCAAAAGCAGTAAACATCTGCACGGATACATTTCTCTACATTGTAAGATCATGTGTTTAGAACTAATCAGATAGAAAAAGAAAAGCTTCACAAAAGCACAGGAAAGAAAAAAGCTGTAAACCAAGAATGAGAATCCCATATTGGATACAATGATGCAACCATAGAAAAAGTACTGCAAATTTGAAACCACAAACGGAATTTATTTAATCCAACCCCAATATGTTTAGTACACTCCACAATACATACATACACTTTCATCCCCAGCACAACCTAGGGACTTCTTCAGAACAGCAAAATAATTAATTGAAACCATTACACACAATATATAATCAAATTTAAAAACAACTGACATTTTTGCACCAATGTCCTTCAATACTTTTTTATCAGTTAACTTCACAATAACCTAAACTGACAGGCAAGGAAAATCATTTCCATTGTTGAACAAACCAATTGCTTGCTATATTCCCATAGGGAAGTGGTAGTGTAAAAAAATGAAAATAATTATAACTATATATATATATATATATATATACATATATATGTAGTTTACTATCATTTGTGTGAACTACTTTCTGTCGAAAATCAGAATGTCGTTCGCAAAATGAAAAGTGTATTAGATAGTCAAACACACTTATGCAAATGCAAAATATATGTATGAGATTGTGGTGCAGTGGGGATTGGAAATTTATTCATATCCCCACTGTAGTGCAATCTCGGAGTTGGTATATATTAGTAGCAGGGGGTGTGGGGGGTGCAAGAGAGCTTACCCCGCCTGCAAAAATGTGATATATCATCTAGGATTTTGATTTACATCAGATCCTATACAGTTATCACGTCACATTTTTGTGTTGCTCATTTGGGGTGGCATTGTGTGCACTCAAAATGTTTGGTTTCGGTTTAACTTTTCGTTATTTCAAATGGAAAATGTTATATATATATATATATATATATATATATATATATATATATATATATATATATATATATATAAAAGTAACTTAAATAATAAATATATAAATATTTACCTACATAATGCACCAGTAAATCAATGAATTACCAATAAAATAGGAATCCAAAATGGTCATCTAAACAATAAATGATACATAAAACATGATTGACCAAATATTATTAAAAAGTTGTTAAAGAATCATTTTCATCTACCTATTCCTAATACATTAGTCATTAAACCATTTCTGTATTTTGTTTACATTGAACATAGCCGGGAAACCCATGAAACAATAGTAAACATAATAGTGTCATCTATTATAATTTGGCAGCGTTCAATTTTAATACAGAAATAACAGAGACCATAGTGTTGATCCCTGGTAGGGTGGTTACATCTAATTTAAGTTGCCAATATAACTCTTTATAATCCAACTTATGTTCCCATGTCCCTCCACTGGTATACTTTGGAATTTTATCTAATATACCAAATGAAAAGCTTTTAAAATTACTTCAACTAGAGAAGTGTCTGTACAGGGCATTATTAGGGTCACCTTTATTAATGTCATCAATATATTCAGATATACGTTTTTTTGAACTACCGCTCTGCTTTACCTATATAAAATGCTGGATGGGTGTCACTCAAAGCTATGTATACCAATCCCCTGCTATTGCAGTTCCCATGTTTAATGGTGATCCTATGTCTATGTATATTAATTAATTGAACTTCAGCATCTTTAAAAATGTATTTGCATTGTGCAAACCCCCGACACACATTTCACAGTGTCCACATTTTTGTTAATTGGGAATCTGAATGTGAACCTAAGTTAACCTGTTTCTCCAAGATTTCCTTAAGATTATTACTTGTTTTATGCTCAATTTGTGGATGTTCTCCCAGAGTCATGTATACACTATCATTGGACCAACAAATTTTCCAGTTTCTTTCCAAAGCTTCTCTAACTTGTTTTATTCCTAAGCTATAAGGTAGTATACATGCTCTTTCAAATACCTTATTACTAGACCCCTTCCTGTTGGTCTGTCCTTTTCCATGATAAAATCCATTTTCTAAAGTGGTGCCTATTAAGGGCTTGTATTTAGTACCACACCCTTCTACTACTTCTTTCTTAATATTGTGAAGTAAGCTTCAAGGGTAATTTCTCTCCAAAAATCATATTTTCTAATTTGCTTATTTCTACCAAAAAAACTATCCCTACTTGAGGTCATTCTAGCAACCCTTATAAATTGTCCCCTACACAGATACCTTTTATAATGAAAAGGATGATAGCTTTTAAAATGTGAATAACTGTTTGAAAAATGAGTTTTCTCTACATAGCTGACTCAAAACCCCTTTTATTTAAAAAAAAGTTGTGCCTAAATAGTTAATTTGGTTTTCCTGAAATGTGTATGTAAATAAAAAACAGTGGTATTATTAATGTATTTAATAAAATTCTCTATCACCTCCTAAGGCCCTCTCCACAAGATGAAAATATCATCTACAAACCTGAGATATAATTTGCAATAAGAATAAAATTCTGATATAAAAAATGTATTTCATTTTCTAAGACCACATCACTGTATTTACATGACATAGGAAACAAGAGGCTCCCATTGCTTACCCCTGAATTTGCTTATATGTTTTGCCCTCAAAAAAAGATAAATGTATTTGTAAAAACACTAAATCCAACAGCTTGACAAGTAGAGGGATCTTATCATTGCTTAAAAAATGAACATTAGTCAACACATCCTAAAACATTTCCAAAGCTTCTTCTCCGGGGGTGCATGTAAATAAGTTAACTGCATCTGTCATGAGGAAAAATAAATTCCCCAGGATTCAGGAAGCCCTACACGGAGTGTAGGAATAGTGCAGAAGCTGCAGCATGCAATATGTCTTCCAAGCGATTCATCAAAGGTGTATTGGAATGTGCATGAGTGCTCCTACACTATTTCTGCACAGACACCACTGCTTAATGCTAATTACCTCATTTGCTGGTGAAAATCATGCAAATGAGGTGAATTAGCAATTCAGCAAGCAGGCAGATGTCTGTGCAGGAATAGTGTAACCTGCAGAAATGTATTCAATTACTAGCTGAATACATTTCTGCAAATGAGAAAACGGAGGCATGACAGCTCGAAAGAAAGCATGTATTATAATTATTAGGCATGCCAATGGCCAAATATATGGCCATTGGCATTAAAAACAGTTCTAAGTTTTTAAAATACATTTTTTGGGCCGATCTCGGCCATTTAAGCATAGGGCAGAGATATACAAATGGGATCATGCTGAAAATAAAAAAAGGGGGGGGGGCATTTATTACAGAAATCTGCATTTCACCATTATAGTCAATGGCATGCAGAATGGAAATACCAGGGAACAGTGGTTGCTAAGGGGAAAGGCTCAGTGGAAGTGCAGTAACTATGAAGTAAGGCAGTGGGGTATGCTAATGAGGGGGCTTATACTGAATCACAAATTTCTTCTACGTGTCAGACTGCACTTAACCGTTTAGGTGCTCCAACACCACCGTGTAGACAAGAGGAGCAGCTAACATAAAAAGGGGGTGTGTCATGCTTGCTGTAAGCACATTGAAGCTCAGTGGCCCGTGTTTGCCCTTAGCTAAGCACAGCTAAGGCAGGGGGTATGTGTCTGAAGCTGTAGTTTCTCATTCCATGAAATGCAGAGCATGTTCATGTCTAGGCAGGACCAGTTCTGCTTAAACCTGTCTACATTAGCTAAACAGGTGTGTGTGGCATGCACTGGGCTTAAAACAAGAAAAAAAACCCTTGAAATAGCAGAACTCTGAGCACCAGGAATATGTGGCATGCACCGGGGCTTAAATGGGGAGGAAATGGGAAGAGGAGATTGCAGAAGGAAGGCAATCAAGGAGAACAAGCATAGATGGCAGGTGGAATGTATCAGAATCAGCCAATTACACAGGCAGCAGCCCAGCACACTACTATAAACTATGCAAACACCTTTCAGTTTGTTTTTTTCCACAAAATCTACACCACTGGTGTACACATTCGGAGGAATTTTAAACTGACAAATCTAACAAAACATGTTAGGGGCTGCTGTTGCTCTGATCTATCAACACCTGCTAGAGACTGAGGGTGGTGAGGAGGAAAATGCTGACAACCAACTCAGACTGAGGAGGAGGAGGAGAGTGTTCAGACCCAGGGTAACCTACCAGGGACTACATGATCTGGAGATAGTAGAGCAATACAGGGTGGACAGGACATACTTCAGCAACTTGTTGAGCTGTGCCGACCTCGCCTCAAAGCCAGAACCAACAGAGAGAACCCATCACAGTGGATACCCAGGGAGTGTAGCTTTAAGAATATTAGCTACAGGTACTTTCCAAAGACCAACTGGGGATATCATGGGGGTCTCACAGGCATCTGCATCCAGGATACTCCACCAGTTCCTGGATGACATGCGACCACATGCCGCTGAGCACATTCACTTCCCCAGCAACCATGAGGAGAGGGCCAGCAATATGCATCTCTTCCAACATGTAGCAGACTACCCAGATGTACTGGGTTCCATAGACTGCACACACATCCACATCAAAGCACCACCTGGTGAATGGGGTAGGGTCTACATAAACTGCAAGGGCTTCCCCACTATCAACTGCCAGGTCATGTGTGATGCCCAGAGCATTATCATGAATGTGTGTGCTGGCAGCCCTGGAAGCTATCACAACTCCCACATCTGGGATTCATCACAGCTGTACTGGGGGTTTGTCATTGGGGACATCCCATATGGCCAGCTGGTGGGGGATGCCTGCTACGCACTGGAGCCATGGCTGATGACACCCATCAGAAATGTGCACACACCCACACAAGAATGCCATAATGAGGCACACGCACAAACCAGGATCATTATAGAGCACGTGTTTGGGATGCTCAAGTCATGGTTCTGCTGCCTTGACATATCCAGTGGAGTCTTGCTGTACTCTCCAGCCACATGTGAACACATGTTCATAGTATGTGCTATGTTACACAATATGATTCTGCGGAAACAGCTGCAGCAGGAACAAAATGGGGAAGGGCCACACAACCCCACCACCATTGCCAAGGCCTCCACAAGCACAGAGCGATTCACAGGAGGAATATCCTGAGCAGGCGCTTGTAGGCAGATGGAGGCATGCCCAGTATGCCCTGGCCTTGGCAAAGAGGCAACGCATAGCACATACACTGCCACTGTAGGCCCCAGGTACTGATCTCTCGCTCTGTCTGACTCACACACACAGTAAAATGGATGCCAAACATCACACCACCTACACTTGACCATGTATAGGCAGTGTATTGCATGAATCCGACATAGTCAGCCCTCAAGCACCACCCTCACAACAGCTGCAGGCACAAGGTAAGCCAGTCTCTGTAATAAAATAAACTAATGAAGTGAAGTTTTCTGATAACATATATATGGTATTGATCAAGCATGTAAGGGAATGGGATGGCTAACTGGGATAGCAGCAGACAACTGACAGCTCTGTGGGACAGCAGGATGTGTATCCCCAGTACTGCCCTACCCACACCATGCAGTACCAGCCTAGTTGACAAATACCACTGCAGTATATGTGGTGAGCCAAATAACTGGGGGTGGTCATAGGTCACATACGTGGATGTCAAAGTGGGGGTCCCATACCCACCACAAACCCCACACAGTAGATCAGCTGTAGACAACCATACAGAAATGCCTGGAAAAGGCCCCCACATGGTGACATCCATGAACTCCCTACCCACAGACTTTTAAACAGTGATATTACAGCAGGTCTAGCAGTGGCAGTATAGCTTTGAAAGGTAAGCAGTCTGAAACTACAAATGTATATGCCGGAACAATCTGACCTGATACTGTTATGCCTGTAGTCTGAAAGAGAGGGCACACCATTATGCTACATGGGACCAAAATGTTAAGCAAATATCAGCCCAGTCATGTCACCCCCCATAGTCCCATAGAAATGCAGTAACATGTTCCTAGACCTAAGCATTATCCAGCTGTCACCCAGACTGATGGCACAATAGTAATAGAAAGCAATTGTCAGTAACACCCACAGTCAACGTACTGGTGCCATCCCAGGGGTGTCTCCTGCTGGCAACCTGGAAACATATGATCATCAGAATGCACTTCCCTGCTACAGATGTCCTGCCGCTGTCACACCTGGCCTACAGGCCTCTGGAAAATGCCTATGCCTCACCCACAGTGCCCTTTACGGAGTGTCATGGGGTCCATAACACCAACATAACACAGTCCAGTACATGCAAAGAAAGGCCATGCTGACAACTACTAGGAGCAAACCTGCCAGCCTCAGGGAACCAGAAATCAGGATAAAGTCATGAATAATGGGGTGATGAAGGTCCAAAGAGAAGTACACCTGTGAAATATTACTCTAATAGTGTTATAAAGTTGATGGAATGATTTGTAATGGAATGTCTGAAGGGTACAAAGTCTAAAACTGCAATGTCAACTGTCAGTAATATCTGATTTCAACCCTGAGTGACTTGCAAAACATTTTTGCTGGAAAACCACACTTGTTTGGGTAGCCAACAAGATATATGCATCATGGATATGGACATTCTGTGATACTCTGTACAGTCAACAGCCAGGGCTAGGAGTTTAAACATGGGAATGCACTCACTGTAGGCAGGCCTAACCCTGGAAGATGTGACACGTCTGCACCCACAGAGCTCTGGGCCACAGTCATGGGGAGTAACACACCCCTTCCTGATCACTCATCCTACGCAACATCCTGACCCCAACATGTGGCCATCCAAGCAAAATGAGGTGGGCCATACATATATGTGTGACAAGCACACACCTCCGGGCTGGTCAAACAGTCTGACACACACAAGACCCTCCAAGTGCAGTCAACCATTGAGGATAACCCAATGCAAAGTACTGGTAGCTATAGGCAAACATATCTGCCCAGGACACCCCCCCCCACATATCCTATCCCTTACAAATCTATCTGGAGTCTGCCTGTCACCCTGATCCTATCTGACTTATATTACCCAACTGTGGACTGTAAATCAGACCAGGCCAGAATTTAAATGCACAGAGATTCCACCATTGTAATATATCACCAAGATGCTGGACAATTTCCACAGCACCAGCAGTCAATTGCTTGTAGGCACCCCTCAACAGGCTGGATTGTGCAAGAATGCATAGCATTTGGCCCATAAACCTGGTGTATGCATCATCCATCCTGTATTCCTCTGGTAAATTACTGTGATGATCTAAGGAGGTATGTCACTAGGTACTGAAACAATACATGACAGTGTCAAATGGCGTATATGACAGATGTCTGCTAAAACAAGCCCTGTGACCCTAGCAACTGATACACTACTGAGAGAAATTGTCAAAATCACTGTATGGCCCATTGTTCCCATGTTTTGATAGGCTATCTCCAGATATCCTGCACCAACAGGTTGCGAAGTATGGCTGTAGCACAAAACAAACTGGACTGGAGTACAACAATCCTTGGAATGGAGTCCCACATGTACTATAGAAGGACACACTGGGCATGCTCATACACTTAGAGAAATGTCAGTAGGATCTAGGAATGAATAGGCCTTCCTAACACAGTGCACTTCCCATTGCCCCACCTTAGCAGTCCTGAAGATGTCTGTCACCACAGAAGTCACTTTTGTTAGGCCCAGTCTTATAAGCTCTGTGGCATATGCGATAACTGTATACCACTATAGTACAAATAACTTGTTAGGTAGGAGTTCTAATCTCAGTCCTGGCAAATGTATAAGTGTGTGTGTGTGTGTGTGTGTGTGTGTGTGTGTGTGTGTGTGTGTGTGTGTGTGTGTGTGTGTGTGTGTGTGTGTGTGTTTACAACTAAAAGGTTTTGGGTCTATTCAAACCCAGTAAACTTCCCCTTTCCCTACTTTAGCAGTCCTGCAGATATCAGTTATCTTAGAAGTGCCTTCCGTCAGGCCTCAGACCCATAAGCTCTGTGGCATGTGTGATAACTGCATAACTGTAATATAAATAACTAGTTAAGTAGGAGTTCTATTCTCAATACTGGCAAATGTAGAAGTTTGTATGTGTGGAAGACTGAGGTATTTGTGTGTTTTTTTGTTTATAGGTGAAACAGTTTTATTCCATTCCCACCCACGACACTTCACACTACCACACTTTAACAGTCCAGATGATGTCAGTCCCTTATCAGCAACTTTGGCCAGCAATCAGCCCTATAAGCTCAGTAGTGTGTGTGATAAATGCTTAACACTATAGTACAAATGACTAGTTTGGCTGGGGTTCTACTATTGTATCCGGCAAATGTTTGTGTGGATATGTATGTTTGTAAGTAGAAGTATTTTGATATGTTTCCCACCCACTGCCCTACTTTATCAGGCCTGCTGATGTCATTCCCCATATCAGCACCTTTGGCCAACTCTCAGTCTAGTAAGCTTTGTAGCGCATGTGTAACTGCGTAACACTATAGTACAAATCACTACTTAGGCAGGGGTTCTACTCTCACATCTGGCAAATACATGTGTGTGCTTGTAGGACAAATTATTTTGATAAGTTTAACACCCAGTGCACTACTTTATTAGTTCTGCTGATGTCATTCCCTTTATAGGTTCACAAGTGTGTAGTAGGTAATGGCCCAGGAGCCTTAACAAGCCTAGCACATAGAAGGGCCCTGCCATTGTGCCACCTGATGCTACTTCCCAGTGCCTGTATCAAGTATAGCCACTGCAGTGATCCCTGGGTTGAACTGTCTATTATCCATCCATTCATCAAGATTTATCTGGAACCGGGTCCATTAGGTGCTCTGCATGACATGTATGGGAAGTGTATTCCAGGGCATGTGCAGTCTCTTGGTGAGGGACCTGTCCCACCAGCAAGTTCTGGTGATTGTGGTACTGAGGTAGAGGTCTCTACAGCATGTGGTGTGGATGGATTTATAAGTAGCATTTCTAAACCAGCTGGGTCAGACATGGCTTTGTAAGTCAAGCACAGACAGCTGCTAATTAGGTGATATGACACAGAGAATAGCTTTGGTCTGCTGAGTCTGTCTGTGTAGGATATGTGTTTAATGTCTAGGAACCCCTTTGTGAGGTGTTTCTGTGGCTTCTCCAACTGTAGCAGGTGTCTAGTGAGGTACATGGCAAATGGGCCATAATACTCAGGGAGTGGTCTAATGAGGAAATAGTAGACAGAGATCATTACCTCTGTCTTCCTGGATGCAAAAACCTTGGTAATGCAATGTACTATATAGAAGGACTTCCTAACCACAGTGGCAATGTGGTGCTTGAAGGAGGAGTTGCTGTCAATCTGTGTCCCCAGATCTCTTATAATGCCTACAGTGTCCATTGGGCTCTCACTGATGTGGAACTTACTGGGAACTGAGTGTTTTACCAAAGGGGATGATGATGCATGTTGTGGTGTTAAGCTTCTGGCCATGGTTTCCACACCACTCATTGGTCTCAGTGAGGCCTTTCTGTAGGATGGCTGCATCACTTTTGGAGTTCATGATAGCTCCCAGCTTGCAGTCCTGTGTGAACTTGGTCAGCCGGAGTTCCTCTGTGTTGGCCTGGACTCCTGAGAATTAGATGCTGGACAGGACACTATCCAGTACTGATCCCTGTGGGACTCCGCTCGTGACTGTTTGCCAGTCTGACTTGGAGTTTGCCACTGTCACACTGTGTGTTCCATGAACTAATTTGCAAACCACCCACTGATATAGGGGATGATGCCTAGTTTGTTGGGTTTATCAATAACCCCTGACTGAGGAATGGTATCAGAAGCCTTGGCCAGATTGAGGTAGGCTGTATGCAATGCCTTACTGTCATACACAGCCCTGGTGACCCACTGAAAGATGTCAACCAGGTTGAGCAGGCATGATCTGCCATTCACAAAATCAAACTGTGTGGGGCCCATAGTTAGGAGATCACCCATATCTTGGTCAATCAGGTCCCTGATGATGCACCCATACCCATACATAGTAGACTTGTCAGGCTAAGGGCCCAATAATCAACAGGGTCTGTAGATGCTACTACCCCTTTATGGAGAGGGATGACTGTAGCAGTGTGCCATTTTGGAAGGACAACACCTGAGGTGAGGCTGTGACTGACCAGGGCACACAGATGTGGTGCCAGGTCTCTTTGGGTGTCATGTAAAACACAGCCACAGATATGTTGAGGTCCCATGAAAGTTATATTCTTGCCTGTGGACAATGCAGGTCTAACCTGGCCTGCAGCAATGCTGGGTGCCTGACATTCATCTGCCATTGTGATTGTCCCCTTGGGGGCAGAGAGGAGTAAAGCTGGCACTGAATGTGTTGGCAAGACTGTGGCCAATATCTGTTGTCTCAGGATAGGAATTAGCATTGTGCAGTAACTCACAACACTTGTGGTTATTGCTGTGGAGTTTGTTGATATAACTATCAAAGGCCTTTGTGATTATTGTCAGTGTCTGCTGCAATTCTGCCTTCAAAGCTCCCTGTAGGTGATTCCATGAGGGATCCCAAGTTGTGTTTGAGGCTAATAAAGGGGTTCACCAGTCTTGGGACACCACAGTTTTCTGAAACAGTGTCCTCCTTCTGTTGTACACTTTAATAATGGCAGGGGACCATCACATTGGCTTCCAGTGTTTGGAGGACAGTGCCTGTTTCTGTTGGCTATGGCTAGTACCATGCATCCATGTACATGTTTGTGCAGTGCATATGTGTATGACGTGACAGTCATGCAGCTATTTCCCATTGGCACGGGTGCAGTGATGTCATCCACCCTGTTTTTATGACTGCAGAGTCAGCATTGAAGAGGTTTTGCAAGGTGGTTACCTTTGTGGAGGGTGTGGGTGAGATGTTGAGCTCCATGTTGATTACATCATGTTTGAATCTGACCAGGTAGGGATTGACAACTGTGGTTGAGCAACAGTCCCATATGTAAGTAATCAACACAGGTCAAGGTTGTTGCATCCTCTACTGGGGGTCAGTATGAGCCAGTCCAGGGCATTGGAGCTGATGAATTCCATGAAGCTTTGGGCCAGTATACTGGTGCTTGACTACTTTCCCCAAGTGATAGAGGGGTAGTTGAAGTCTTCTTCTATGTCAGTGTTGGGTTGGACCTTCATAGATGCCAGGGTGTTGAATGTGCATTGACAGTCTAGGGACATAGCTGGGGACTGACAGGAGGCTATGGTGTGGATTGCACTATTCCCCAAAGTCAGTTGTATCAGAAGTACCTCTGATGCTTTATGCTGGGATACTAGTCTGGAGGTGTACATATCCATTATGAATATGGAGATAATACCACCTGTAGAGGTGTGGTCCATGTTTTGGTGCTGACAGCTGTGGAATGTGTCATAGCCTGTTAGTGCAGGGCTGCTGTCTGCTGCTGTGAACCACCTCTCTGTTATATCACAAATATCAATGTCCTCCACTCTGAGGAGTGCTTTGAGTGACTGCATCTTGACAGATAGATGTCTACTGTTGAGCAGCATGACCCTCAAATTGCATACATGTCTAACTGTCACTGTGGTAATTTGATTTGGAACACTGCTTAATAAGGCACTCTAGGGGTGGCAAGACACTTACCCTGTACTTGGAAACCCAGGGCTGACAGATTTAGGATATCTCTGGCAAGGCATTGAGGTCTGTCAATCATGTTATCCCAAGCAAAGAGATACTGGATCCCCTGAGAATGACACACAACATGTAAGCCAATGTTGCAGTCGGTTATCTGTTGATAGTACTGCAGCATCATTCTGGGTGATGGCAGTATACTGCTCTGGGCTACTGTCACTCTTGCCTGGACCACATAATCTGAGTGTTCAGCCATGTCTCTCATCATGCAGTCTGGGGCAGTGTGTCTCGGATCATTCACACCCACATGGATGATGCCAGAGTGATACTTGTAGCTGTTGTGGAGTGGCCTGACTGCGTGTGTCTTGTGTTGGATGCTGGCACATGATAGTTGGCTGTTACCTCCTCCATAATCAACTTAGTGAGTGAGACATCTGTGTGCCTCAGTACTGAGTCACCCATGATCACTGTATTGTGCAAGCTGGTCAGCCTTAGGAGCTTAGGTTGAGGGGCACACTGTATAGGTGACATATGTGTCCTTGGCATGTGCTATGTCATGGTGTCTGAGTGGGTGTCTGTCTTGCTGGTCTGTGCTGTTTGTGTAAATGTCCATTGAGTGCCTCTGTGAAGGTGAGTGTGTGGCTTTTCAGTGCATGTCAGGGCTTTCGTCATGGGCATTGTGGCAAGCCAGTCTTTGCTGGAGAGTGCATATTTGCACATTTGGTGATATAGGGGTAACTCTCACTGGTCTGAGTGTTTGGAGTTTAGAGGAGAGGGTTGTCTGTGCACATGAGACAGTTGCAACAGTGCCTCAGAATGGACAAGTGCACCAGGTTAATGGGTGAGAGCACAGAAAACTGCACTTCAATCATGCCAGAAGGGGTGCCCATAAGTAGTAAGCACTGAGACTAATTCCATGTTGAAAGAGTACTGCTGATGGCTCCTATGTGTGATACACTTATTGATACAATAACCTGTTGAAGAGCAAAGCTATAATGCTATTTGAAGTGCAAGACAGAAAAGAACTAGCAAGATGTAAGGGAGAAACTGAAGGCAGACTTCCTGCTACCTCTAATATTTTACCTCAGCTGTGCAGTTATCAGCACCTTTGGCCAGGTGTAAGTCTAGTAAGCTCTATAGCACATGCATTAACTGCATAACACTATAGTAAAAAAAACTGGATGGGCAGGGGTTCTAATCTCAACACTGGTGTGTGTGTGTGTGTGTGTGTGTGTGTGTGTGTGTGTGTGTGTGTGTGTGTGTGTGTGTGTGTGTGTGTGTGTGTGTGTGTGTGTGTGTGTATGTGTGTGGTGAGAATAATGTGCTGTGTGGGTTATACCATTTTTGACTTGTGTACCACCCTTTACACTTCCCTTTACTCCAATTTACTAGTCCTATTGATGTAATTCACCGTAGAAGTACCTTTGGAATAGATGAAATTGTATAAGCTCTGTGGCACATCTGATAACTCTGTAACACTATAGTAGATATAACTAGATAGGCAGGAGTTCTAATTTTAATACTGGCAACTGATTGTGTGTGTGTGTGTGTGTGTGTGTGTGTGTGTGTGTGTGTGTGTGTGTGTGTGTGTGTGTGTGTGTGTGTGTGTGTGTGTGTGTGTGTGTGTGTGTGTGTCTGTATATATATATATCTGTGGGTGAGAGAGAATCATATACTGTGTGGGTTATACCATTTTTGACTTGTGTATCACCCTTTATACTCCCCTCACTCTAATTTAGTAGTCCTGTTGATGTCATTCACCTTAGAAGTACCTTTGGAGTAGGTGAAATTGTATAAGTTCAGTGGCATGTCTGATAACTGCATAACACTATTTAGAAATAACTAGATAGGCAGGAGTTCTAATCCAAATACTGGCAACTGTGTGTGCATGTGTGTGTGTGTGTGTGTGTGTGTGTGTGTGTGTGTGTGTGTGTGTGTGTGTGTGTGTGTGTGTGTGTGTGAATCAGAAATTGTGTGGCTTATACCATTTTAATTTGTGTACCACCCTTTACACTTTTTCCACCCTACTTTACCAGTGCTGTTGTTGTCATTCACCTTACAAGTACCTTTGAACAAGGTAAAATGGCATAAGTTGCGTGGTGCGTATGATAACTGTGTAATACCATAATACAAATAACTAAATAAGCAGGAGCTCTAATATCAATACTGGCAACTGTTTGTGTTTGTGTGAGAATCATGTATTGTGAAGGTTATACCATTTTGAGTTGTGTACCACCATACTCATCCTAATTTAGTAGTCCTGTTGATGTCATTCACCTTACAAGTACCTTTGGATGAGGTGTAATTGTGTAAGCTCCATGGCGCATCTGATAACTGCGTAACTCTATAGTAAACATGAATAAATAGGTAGGAGTTCTAATCTCAATACTGGTGTGTGTGTGTGTGTGTGTGTGTGTGTGTGTGTGTGTGTGTGTGTGTGTGTGTGTGTGTGTGTGTGTGTGTGTGTGTGTGTGTGTGTGTGTGTGTGTGCATATACCATACATGCCTGGTGACCACCAATGCATCTGATGTTGGTAATTTCTTTTGCTTGGACTTGACAGTAGACAGTGGTATTATCAGAAATATTATTTCTGACAACTGGAAACTCCTAGAGGGAAACAAAGACATACAATCTATAGTGGGGACCCAACCAAGGTTTGTATATAAAAATCAAAACAACTTAAAAATATTTTAGAAAGAGAGAGAAACAAATCTGTATATTGCTCTAACATCACACAGAAAAGATGGGGCATGTATAAGTGTGGAAGCTGTAACATATGTAGATACATTTCTGAGGGTTCCTTAGTTAATTTAGAACATTTGCCTTATACTTTGAAAGTTCCATGGCATTTTAACTGTAAGAGCAAAGGAGTTGTATACATTGTTATGTGTGCATATTGTAGTGCATTCTACATTGGTATGACTATAAGAGCCCTATGCACCAGAATAAAAGAACATTATTACAATATTAGAAAACAAGACAAGAGAAATGCTTTTTATAAGCATACTATCATCTGTCCTATGTACAAAAAATTTTTGTTTTCTGTGCTGGAGCAAGGAAGTCATGATTTTAGAGGTGGCAATTTCAAAACAAATCTTGAACAAAAGGAAGCTTTATGGCAAATCAGATTAAATTCAGATAAAAAAAAACCTGGTATAAATGATGCTGTCAACATTAAATGTTGTTTGAAAAACAGTATACTCTATATAAGGAAATAACTTCCTGAGCTTTGAAATTTTATTGATTAATTGTATAATTGTTCAAGTGGAAAGATGTGTTTATTGGTGCAGAGGTATTTCAAAACTGTTTTTAAATGTGATGTTGAGAATGTACATTTTATTCTGAAGAAGTTTGGTTATGAAAGCATGGATTAAAAGTTTTTTTACGCTAACATCATGTGTATTTCACTCTGTTCTTCTGCATCTTCCAGTTTGTTTTTTTGGTTCTTGTGGTCATCCAGGAGTATTACTACACTATTTCACTTGGAACATTATTTATTTATTGACATTTGTTACCCGGATTTATCCAACTGGGCTTGTGGTCCATTTTCAGTGGAGACCCGAGGAGAAAAGCTCCAGTAGTACATTTTTAAACAAGTACAATTTTAAACAATATTGATATAATAGCAGTTATAGCAAAAATATTCACATATGTTGGGTTACATGCATAAAGTTAAAGTTGCATTAAAAAAAGCTAAGCAACAATTTTACATTGATATAGTTCAGTAGGTCAACAATAAAAATTTTGTTTGTATAAAATTATACAAATGCATAGTAGACACATTGGAGAGAGAGAGAGGTGTAATGAGGTACTAAGTATGGTCCTTTTGAGGGTACATAATTTTGGCTGTCTTGTTCTGTTTAGTTCATTTGAATGTTTAAGATATGCTATGAATAGCTACGCGATGCGCACACCAGCGCAGCTATATTTAAACTTTGTTGAGGATGAAAAATAAAAAGTGTAAAATTACTCTTAGCAACTTAGAAAGCTACCAGGATAATTCCTTTTGTGTTAGGGGACATTTTTCGAGGGATCTTCCTTAGGCAACTCTGATGTATGTCACTATTTAGTGACTTAATTTGCCTGATGGGAGCAGACTTTATGAGGGAACATCCACAAATGTATGGGACAACTTTGGACATTCTGCAAACATCACGCCACTTGTGAGCTATGTTGTCTGGTGGCTGTATTTGTCTTGTTTTCCTAATAACAGTGTCTGCTTGCTTTGTAATTGCTGTACTGCAGTTCTACAGTGCAGGGAGCATGTGTACTCTGTAAGCAATGTTCGGACACATCCCCTGCGCTCATTCTTGTTTTGTGGATGTCTAGTGTAGACAGCAGAGCACCCTCATGAATATGTAGGGTGCATTACTGTCCTAGCTGGCCACAGGACACTCCGTGCAAGAATAACATTATTCTTGCACAGCTCATGATGAATCCCGGGAATTATCTATCCCACAATTCTGGTATGATGCATTCAAAAAAGTCCCATGAATCTTTCAGCATATGGGACTTCTGGTGAAAAAATGGTTTTAAAGACCTATCTATATATATCCCCAATAGGTATGTTTTAGCACTCCGAGCTGCAACAACTGGTCTCAATGGGGGTTAATGTATATTCTTATGTATTTTAGAAATACCAAAACTGGAGGGTAAATAAGGGGATTTGTTGGTTAAAAACTCTAAAATGTTAGGGGTAATTGTCTTTTGAAGACAACAATTTTCCAAAAATAACTCCTGTATGCTATATTTATCTAATTTTTGGAAACCTTGCTATAGGTATCACTGCCTTGCAATATGTTGAACACTTGCCCAATGTAGTCTATGCTGTCAAACATGACTACACTTCCTTTCTTATCCAGTTTCATAATTCTAATGTCCTTATTGGACATTAAAGAATCTAGTAAGGAACGTTCGTCCTTATCTAAATCGGCCATTCCACTAGGAAGAGCCATCAATCTATGTCTAATGCCTCTTTCACAAATCTTTTCAGAAGCAGAAACCAGAGGGTTCAAGGGGGGATTATAGATGCTCCCCCTCTGGAAGGTATCTAGACCTTTAGAATTTGTACCCCAAAACTGAATAGCTAAATTGAGTTTCCAGGTTGTATATTAGAGTGTGTATGTAACTTTAAGAAGTTTTCCATGGGTTTGCACATGTGTATAAATGCTGAGCATGTACAAATTAGACTGCCATTTTGTAAAGAGTTGTTGAGATGTAAGCATGCATGTATGTGTTAGTCTGTCAGTTAATCAGTTTGTTTATACTTTATAGTGGAAGATATTCTTGTAGGAGGTAATGATGAAGTCTAACATGGCACAAACCTCAAGAAAGAACATCTGCAGTGAATTTTAAGCTGAATCCTCAGAAGTGCAAATTCAAGCTGTGAGAAGTTACTTTTGTTGGTCATTTGATTACTAATTTGGGCTTACAACCAGATCATTCTAAGCAAACAGCAATTCTTGAGATGCTAGCTCCAATGTTCAAGCCCTAAAACATGTCCTTGGCATGATTAACTATCTAGGCAAGTTAATTCCAGACATAAGCTTTCAGCACCACTCAGAGAGTTGATACACGAAGATGTATCCTGGTCCTGGTTAGAACAACAACAAAGAGCATTTGATGTCCTAAAACATAGAATTGCCAGTCCACCTACTTTAAGATTCTGTGATGTTCACAAACCAGTAACTCTTTCTTGTGATGCTTCAAAGTTTGGTCTTGGTGCAGTTATTCTTCAAGAGGGTAGACCAGTAGCCTATGCATCCAGAACTCTAGCCCAAACTGACATGCAATATGCGCAGATAGAGAAAAAACTCTTAGCAATTGTGTTTGCATGTTTGAACTTCCACGATTATTTTTATGGCTGACTTATTCAAATTGAAACTGATCACCAACCTTTAGTCACAACACATGATGTTGACATTGCAAATGTATAATTTCAGTCTTGACTACACAAAAGGCAAACTTCTTTATCTTGCTGATACTTTATCCAGATCACCCAGAAATACCACTGAACAGCATGAACATTTGATTTTGAAGTCATGGTGGTGAGAAATATTTCTTCTACACATCTCGAAGAGCTTAGAAGTCACACATCTTCAGATGCAATTCTTCAGAAGCTCAACCACTTTATCAGTTGATGATGGCCTTAAAAGCAATTGTGTTTACCTCATGACCTGCAATCATATTTTCCTTACAGTGATGAGATTTTGTTTGACAATGGCATCATCATGAAAGGTCAAAAAGTGATTGTTCCAAAATCCTTGCAACCAGTGTATTACCATCTTGCATCGTGGCCACCCAGGAACTGATTCTACTAAATGAAGTGTGAGATGACTAGTATTTTGGCCTTCTATATGAAAGGATATTGAGACAGTACTTTCATCTTGTTCTGTATGTAATAGTACTAAGACACATCAACAGAAAGAACCACTTCACCTAAATCAGATTCATGAACTACCCTGGTCAACAGTAGCTACAGACATTTTCAAATGGAATGGTCAACATTACTTGGTGTTAGAAGACTCTTATTCAAATTAGTTCGAGATTGACCTACTTCCTAATCTAGCATCCAGTACTGTCATTACTAAGTTGAAGCATAATTCTGCAGTCCATGGTAGTCCACACAAAGTTATTTCTGACAATGGTACACAGTTTACAACCCAGCAGTTCAAGAGTGGGACTTTATTCATGTTACGAGTAGCCGTGAGTACCCACAGTCAAATGGTTTGGCAGAATGTGCAGTTCAAAGTGTAAAACAATTATTAGAGAAGTCAAAACAAGACAATAGTGATGTTTTTCTAAATCTCCTGAATCTCAGAAATGTTCCTCATGATAAAAGGTTTAGCATCATATGGCTGAAGTGCACATCTGTGATGGCAGATGTGCGAAAGGATGATTTCAAAAGTTCAGAATGACAACACTGAATTGCCAAATTCACAATTGAGTGAATGCCAGTGTGCATTCACTCATGTGAATTCGGCATTCTGAGTGCAGATTGCACTATAATGGGAATCAGGACATGTACCCCCTTTCCTCACTGAAGTGCAATCGCAGAGTTAGTAAATTCAATTAGCAGGAGGTGTGAGGGGTGCAGGGGGACTTGCCCCCCTGCATGACAGTGTTTGGAGACATCTGGGAATGTCAAGTATTTCAAAAACATTTGACATTCCTGGAATGTCTAATTCGTTGTGCAATACTTTTGCTGTTTTCAGCATTCAAAAGTGCAGTTTCCAACCATGTGAGTCAGATATTTGTCAGGTCGCATATTTTATTTGCGACCTTGTAAAGGTAAACTGTGATAAACATTTTGGTTTACCTGCTCAGAGACTTTTTGTCGAGACAAACCAGAACCACCCTACCAATCAGCAGCAATCTGTTGATTACCTGTGCTAAGAATAACAAAGCAGTGAAAGGTAAACTTATGAAAAGGTGTTTGTCCCAGAAGTCCTGTTATGATAAGACCAGCAAACCACTTGATCCATTATAAGAATGGGAGAAAGTGAGGATGCAGACAGCAAAAGGTTTTGATCGGAGTCATGAAATGTGCATGTCCAGAGCTTAGTCCGTACATTGTGGAATCACAAGGAGTTGAATTTAGGCAGAATCAAAAACATTTAGTACTAGTGTCTGAGCCAGTATTACAGCAACTTGCTTGTGATAAAGACTTTAGATCATACCTCTATGTCAGGGCTACCAGCCTTGCGCGATGATGTCAGTTCCATCAGGGCTACCAGCCTGTCGGAAGTAAGCTCAAGGAGTTCCAGCTGGTCTGGTTGCTCAAATGCAAGTGGGAATGGCAACAAACAGTTGCTGTTACACTGGAACATGGAGCATTATCGGAAATTGCTGCTACAGCACTATATGCGAGCAGGGGGGGTGCGTGAAAATGCCCCCCATTTAATATACCTGGTGGCTAGAGGTACTCAGGCTCAAACCCTGTATTTTGGGTACAGGGTAAAAAGATCCTAAAATCCCTAGCCACCACCACTTGTGAGCTTTTCCCAGGTGTTTTGTGCTAAGAGGTTGAGAGCTGTGATGAGAAATTAATTCACTAAATGATAGCAATTAAGTATAAGTCTTTCTATTTTTCAGGAAGCTGCTGATTTGGCATAGTAGTATGTTGATCTTGACTGTAGTGCATAGGGTCCTGGGTTCAGGTATTGCTTGTAAAATTCATGGTGGTAACATTTTATTCTAGCAACTTTACAAAATTATACAAGCAATATTTAAAATATGTCACTGGTAAGTCCCTAGCCACCGCCACTTGTGAGCTTTGTCCAGGTTTTTTCTGCTAAGAGTTGAGAGCTATGGTGAGAAGTAAGAACTGAATTTGTATTCCCCCATTATTGGCTTTGTTTGTCCAGGTTTTCTGTGCTAAGAGTTGAGAGCTATGGTGAGAAGTGAGAACTGAATTTGTATTCCCCCATTATTGGCTTTGTTTGTCCAGTTTTTTTGTGCTAAGAGAATGAGAGCTATGGTGAGAAGTGAGAAATGAATTCACTAAATGATAACCATTAAGTTTCAGTTTTCCTATTTGTCAGGAAGATTCTGATTTGGCATAGTGGTATGTTGCTCTGACTGTAGTGCATAGGGTCCTGAGTTCAAGACTTGCCAATGAAATGCATGGTGGTAACACAGAATTTTATTCTAGCAACTTTACAAAATTATTCAAGCAATGTTTAAAATGTGTCCCTGTTTTTGTACCTTTTGTCCCCCCCCAAAAAAAAAATGCAATTGAAAGTAATAACTGTGATAAGCTGTGCAAGATGCCTATGGCTTGCACTACTGCCATTCTATTTATAGTCTGGGTGTGAAAGTAGACTTTTATGATGGAAATGTTCTGAATTGGGCAGTTTTGTCATTATTGGTTAATGCATTTTGTTTCATGGCCTACAGTACAGGCTACTGGAAAAATGTTCAAACAATAAATTTTAAATGTGCTCTGTCTAACAAGTGCATTGTATTATACAAGGAATATAATTTAATAAAGTCAGGAAGGTGTAGCAAAGAAAAGAACACATGTATGTTTCTTGTTTTGTGTGCAAAGGGCCAATGATTTGAAAACAGCCCAAAGGTTATCTTTATCCACCACAAGCCAGATGCATTTTCTTTGGATGTGGAGTGGGTTTCAATGCTGTTTCAATGAATGTTAGTTTCAAGGGGAGAGAAATGTTAATGCCAAGTCTATTTTCATTGTGACACAGTATTGCTTTGTTTACCAGATGTCTATTAGTGTCTGTGCATTGTTGTGCTGTGAAATGTTAAAATAAAATCCAAATAATCATTGTAGAAGTAAAGCAGTATGCACACATTTGTGTTTATGGTAAATGGGGCAAAATAGCCAGGTAATGGGACATTGGAATGGCTGCAGGGGGACTCTGGTTTGAGTTTGAAAGTTGGTATCCCACAATTCCATTAGAATGGGTGGGGTTACATAATTATGTATGCAAATTAGATGTTAATCAGATTACAGATTTGTACCTATTTTTCATGGGCCTTGCCCAGATGTTTGAAGTTTCCAGGTTGAGAGGAATGCTCTAGATCTCAGAGTGAGTCATCTAGTGTTCCAGTTCCAGAGGGCATTCCATTAAATATCCCTATTCCTGAGAAGATTCCCAATAGTCCTCAAGCAGATTGTTCACCATTGACTGTCCCTGTTGCTAAAGCCAGTCCTAACTACTACATTACTTGATCCGGTCACATTTCCAAATCATGTTCCAGATACATGCCAACTTGGACATGAATGTTGTGTTTATTTCTTAGTGTCTGTATAATTGCATGCCTATTTAGATGTCATTGTTATTGTAAGACAAATCACTAAAGAGGGAGAATGTAGATCAGAGTGTGTATGCACATTTAACAAGTTTCCATGGGCTTGCACCTGTGTATAAATACTGAGCATGTGCAAGCTAGACTGCTATTTTGTAGAGAGCTCTTCAGATGTAAGCATGCATGCATGTATTAGTCTGTCAGTTAATCAGTTTGTTTACATTTTATGTTGCTGCTATCCATCCTGATGTGTTTCTATGCAATAAAGCACATAAACGAACTACCCTGCCTATTTGTCTTGTATGATAACAGGATGAGCAACATGGTTGAACAGCAAAAAACACAAGGCTGAAGATAGAGAACTCCGTTGGTTGTATCGAGTATAAAAATGCAAATTACAGCTCCAAACAAATAGCGTAGTGTCTTTATTATACGCTTTCGTCGAATGACTTCATCAGAAAACACATACAAAAATATCAGGACTCAATATATAGTCCAACACAAATCAATTAGTCAGTTCATCAATAATTCAATTACCTAATTAAGACCATTTTGGTAAAAAATATATTTAAAAACAACAATATGGTGCCTAAACAAAAAAATTGTTAATGACACCTTTCTTAATACATAATCTATGATCCTCTAAAAAACACTTGATATTAATAGCGTCATTAAGACCAGGGGGTTGGTCAGCCCTTAGTTTAATCTGCCATAGAGTTTCTCTTTGTTCTATGTAATTTTTAAAATTACCCCCTCTTAGGTCCAAATTGCAAACCTCGAGGACAGAAAACAAGAATTTCTTAAAGTTTTGACATTCCTTTGAGTGTTTGTATAAGGCATTGGTCTCATCCTGCCTTTTAATACTGTATAAATGTTCTTGAATTCGAGTCTTTAAACACCTTGTTGTCATTCCTATATAAAACCTAGGGCATGAAATACAGGAACCTATATAAACAACACCTCTAGTATTGCAATCAACATATTTAGGGACCTCAAAAGTGGTATCAAAATTATCAATGGCAATATAAGGACCAACCGCTATAAATCTGCACATGTTACAATTATTACATTTAAACATACCTTTAGTATTATGCCTACATATAGTGCCAACAAAGTTCTTTCCTTGATATTCAAGGGCTTTTTTGGACGCTACCTTAGGTCCACTAGTTTCTATTCAAGAACCCTTTGTTCAGGACTCTTGGCATTTTTGGCAAGAATAAAGCAATTTATGGATACTTCAGTTTTTGACCCTGACAAGTTCATTATTCTAACCTTAGATGTGGTATCTCTTTTTACCAGTATTCCCCACGAGGAAGGAATTGAAGCAATTAGAGCACTATTAACTCAATATGGTTATTATGGTGTTAATAGTGTATCAATAATTTGTAGACTATTGGACATTGTACTTTATAATAACTAGGTTTTATATAGGAATGACAACAAGGAGTTTAAAGACTCGAATTCGAGAACATTTATACAGTATTAAAAGGCAGGATGAGACCAATGCCTTATACAAACACTCAAAGGAATGTCAAAACTTTAAGAAATTCTTGTTTTCTGTCCTCGAGGTTTGCAATTTGGACCTAAGAGGGGGTAATTTTAAAAATTACATAGAACAAAGAGAAACTCTATGGCAGATTAAACTAAGGGCTGACCAACCCCCTGGTCTTAATGACGCTATTAATATCAAGTGTTTTTTAGAGGATCGTAGATTATGTATTAAGAAAGGTGTCATTAACAATTTTTTTGTTTAGGCACCATATTGTTGTTTTTAAATATATTTTTTACCAAAATGGTCTTAATTAGGTAATTGAATTATTGATGAACTGACTAATTGATTTGTGTTGGACTATATATTGAGTCCTGATATTTTTGTATGTGTTTTCTGATGAAGTCATTCGACGAAAGCGTATAATAAAGACACTACGCTATTTGTTTGGAGCTGTAATTTGCATTTTTATACTCGATACAACCAACGGAGTTCTCTATCTTCAGCCTTGTGTTTTTTGCTGGTTGTACTGGTGGTTGTTTTTTATTTAACATGGTTGAACACCTTGAGTTTAATTAAAACATTCATTATGTCCATCCTTTTACAATAATAGATGTAAAAACTTTTTTGAAGAGATTAAAATGCCTTACATCTATGTGTAAGGAACTGTAATTAAACCTTTTGAAGTAATTTAAAATCAATAAAATATCACCATGTTCATATTTAATAAGGCCATCCTTTGTAATGGAACCATATTTTTGTCCTACCTGTGTTCCTTCATGTAAGTGTTGCATCTTCCCCTGCCCCTTACCTAAAATCCTCTGTAAAATTCTCTGTATCAGTCCTTCATTGGACTGTTGGCTCTAATTGCTTCTGATCCTGCTGGTCAGTCTTGCTTGCTATTATGTCCATCCTCCTGAGTGGAGGAAATTCTAAAAGGTCATGAGAATATGGCTGCTCAGTGTGTACATAATTCCTCTCTGCAACTGAACTATTTAAACCTTGTGGTTCCAAAATGGAAAAACAGATTTCAAAATGCTTTCCCCTCCCATCTATGAAGCTGTAGGATGTTGCTGGGGGCCCATCTGGATTTAAGTAACATAAGATTGTATACTTCCTTATCCTGATACTCCCTTTCATCCCTATCTAACTTTTTTGGGGGGATTTCTATCCTTAATTTTTTCCACTCACCTGTCTATATTGTGAAAAATATCTTTACATTTACATCTCTTTGCTGAAAATAACACATTTTTAATAAAATCTTTCTACTCATTTACTTTATTGATTAGACCGTCAATGAGCTTTTACTGTTATGTTTCATCATAACTTTTAATAACTTCAAACCTTGCTTGTTAAATAAATTAACTAGTTCATAATAATAATCACTGTCAGGTTCCACGTGATTTGGGAATTTTGTGAATCTTTCTCCTTTCGGGACTCTTCCATTTTGCAAACATTCCTCAGAAAACTATAGCCAAATTGTAAATTTCTTAGTTTAAAAAGCTTTTTCTCCAAAGGTTTTAAATTTATATCAACAGTCTGTCCTTGTCCAATTCTAGTAAAACTACTGCTGTCAGATAAACTACAGTGTTTGTGAACCCAGCAATTAAAGTCAAATTCAAAAGTGTACCCAATTTGTTAACCCCCTTGTGGACTGTTCATTATCTCTTGGATGTCAGTTAAATGAACATTTTCCAATAACAATAAATGGGCGGAATGAATCGCATTTTGGATTGTTTCTGAAAACATTTTTGGAATGTAAATGCTAGTTAGAAAATTTCTTACCTTCTGCCTTCAGGTTCATAAAACTTCTCCTATGCTGAACGTTTTGAAGAACTTGGATCTGAACCTATAGTGGCTGGCTAAGTAATGTAAGCAAAGATGAAAGTTACACAAGAAGGTAAACATTTCAGCATATTTTTTATTAATGACAGTAAACAACATATTTGGGATAAACTTCTAATAAAACATGTGATATATAGAAGATAGTAAAAATATCATAAATCTTTTATTGATGAAACAAAATTCAAGGATAAGCATTTTGGAATATAGAAGGAGTTTCAAAACTAAAAATGAATTTGTCTGGCTCCATAGAATAGAAGAACAGAGCGCTGACTGTGAACCAGACAACTAGGGTTTGATTATCAGCACCAACACTGGAACAGCCAGTTAGAGAAGGGGAGGAGTGAAGTGGCATGACCTGCTCACTTACCCAGGGGGTGGGAAGAATTGCACATACTTGGGGGCACATTGGGTGTTGACTAGAAACAGGAGGAGATAGACTGTTTGGAGGGACCACTTTCTGTGGAAATGAGACAATGCCATCAGCCCATTGCATACGATTCCATGGCCCTTCACTGAGTAAGTGTGGAAGGTGGGGCATAAAACCAAAAAACTCTCAAACCACCCCTGCTGACTGCTTGAATAATGGGTCCTCCAACTTGACCCTTGCCCCATGATGGGGAAAATGGACCAGCTGGCCAGGGGGATGATGATCAACAGACAGCAGGAGTAGAGAATAAATAAATAAATAAATGACACTGAGCAAACTCGGAACTATAATATATAACATTAAGTATTGTGTTTTTTGCTTATTTTGTTCTTTATTTCTTTGTTAATTATAGCACTTTGTGTACTGTATATTTTTCTAGCTAGTTTCACTGTGTGTGAGGTATTAACTGGAAATTGTCCACTTTTATTAAGCATCTGATGGGTTGTTTGTTTCTGATTACTTGTTGCAGTTAAACTCTTTTTCTAGAGGCTGCTTTAGCTGTTTAAAACTTTCATTTAAAGGCTCACTGCTGCTTTTCTTCTGTGAGAAACATTTCTGCAGTTTGTTTCTAAGTAGTGGGGATATTTGTAGGATTTCCATATTCAGGCTTGTATTTGGGCCTAGTGTTGTGGAAACTGTGTGTCTGAGCACATATTCAGGGACATCTTGATTTAGACAAAGCCATCAGGCATTTCAGTGAGAGAGAATTGTTTAAGGTCATTGACTGACTGAGGTCACCTGGACTACAGCTTAGACTAAGCACCTCATTGGTTCTTTTGAGCTTTTTTTCTTAAAAGTTGCCTCAGGTTTCAACTTTCTGTTACCTAAGAAGTTAAGTTGTGAGTGTATCTGCCATTTCACACTGAGCTAATGGAAGGAAGGACACTGAGCAAACTCGGAACTATAATATATAACATTAAGTTTCCTGTTTTTTGCTTATTTTGTTCTTTATTTCATTGTTAATTATAGCACTTTGTGTACTGTATATTCTTCTAGCTAGTTTCTCTGTGTGTGAGGTATTAACTGGAAATTGTCCACTTTTATTAAGCATCTGTTGGGTTGTTTGTTTCTGATAACTTGTTGCAGTTAAACTCTTTTTCTAGAGGTGCCTTTAGCTGTTTAAAACTTTCATTTAAAGGCTCACTGCTGCTTTTCTGCTGTGAGAAACATTTCTGCAGTTTGTTTCTAAGTAGTGGGGATATTTGTAGCATTTCCATATTCAGGCTTGTATTTGGGCCTAGTGTTTGTGGAGGCTGTGTGTCTGAACACATATTCAGGGACATCTTGGTTTAGACAAAGCCATCAGGCATTTCAGTGAGAGAGAATTATTTAAGGTCATTGGCTGACTGAGGTCACCTGGACTACAGCTTAGACGAAGCACCTCATTGGTTCTTTTGAGCTTTTTTTCTTAAAAGTTGTCTCAGGTTTCAACTTTCTGTTACCTAAGAAGTTAAGTTGTGAGTGTTTCTGCCATTTCACACTGAGCTAATCGAAGGAAGGACACTGAGCAAACTCTGAACTATAATATATAACATGAAGTATCTTGTTTTTTGCTTATTTTGTTCTTTATTTCTTTGTTAATTATAGCACTTGTGTACTGTATATTTTTCTAGCTAGTTTCACTGTGTGTGTTCATAGGTTCATAGGTTCATAGGTTGGTACTAGGCTATCAGCCCTAGTGCCTATACAAGCCTAGCCATAACAATTCCCTGGCAATTTCCTCCCACACTATTTACTTCCCTGGACCCCTGACTAGCATGGTGACTGACGTGATCCCCGGGGTGAATTTCCTTTCTCTCATCCAATAGTCAAGGTTCCTTTTGAAGAGGATCAAAGAGGCACTCTGCTTGACATGTATGGTCAATCTATTCCAGAGTCTGGGGAGTCTCTGGATCAGGAACCTATCCCTACAGCGTGTTTTGTTTATTGTGATGACAAGGTTTAGATCCCTGGAGCGTGTGGCTCTGAGGGATTTTGATTTCTTTAAGTGCAGCATGTCCAACAGCTCTGGGTTTGACATGGCCTTGTATGTTAAGCAAAGATCGCCTCTGAGTAGACGAAATGCAACAGAGTATGGCTGGAGTTTTTTAAGGCGGTCAGCGTAGGGCATCTGCTTTAGGCCTGTGATTCTTTTAGTGAGGTATTTCTGTGGCCCTTCCAGTTGTTGCAGATGTCTTGAGAGGTACATACCAAATGGGGCATTGTATTCTATAATGGGTCTAATGAGGGATGAGTACAGTGGGACAATGACCTCCTTTTTTCTGGATGAAAAGCCCTTAGTGATGAGGTGCACCACATACAAGGATTTCCTGACTGTTGTGGCAATGTGGTTATCGAAGGTGAAACCACTGCCCACCTGTGTCCCTAAGTCTCTTATCAAACTTTCGGTGTTTAGTGTACTGCCACCTATATGGTAATTCACGGATACATGCTTTTTCCCAAAGGGGATAAATATACATTTCTTGGCATTAAGCTTGAGCGTGAGGTATTAACTGGAAATTGTGCACTTTTATTAAGCATCTGTTGGGTTGTTTGTTTCTGATAACTTGTTGCAGTTAAACTCTTTTCTAGAGGCTCCTTTAGCTGTTTAAAACTTTCATTTAAAGGCTCACTGCTGCTTTTCTGCTGTGAGAAACATTTCTGAAGTTTGTTTCTAAGTAGTGGGGATATTTGTAGCATTTCCATATTCAGGCTTAAATTTGGGCCTAGTGTTTGTAGAGGCTGTGTGTCTGAGCACATATTCAGGGACATCATGGCTTAGCCAAAGCCATCAGGCATTTCAGTGAGAGAGAATTGTTTAAGGTCATTGGCTGACTGAGGTCACCTGGACTACAGCTTAGACTAAGCACCTCATTGGTTCTTTTGAGCTTTTTTTGGTTCTTTTGAGCTTTTTTTCTTAAAAGTTGTCTCAAGTTTCAACTTTCTGTTACCTAACAAGTTAAGTTGTGAGTGTTTCTGCCATTTTGCACTGACTTAATGGAAGGAAGGACACTGAGCAAACTCAGAACTATAATATATAACATTAAGTATCCTGTTTTTTGCTTATTTTGTTCTTTATTTCTTTGTTAATTATAGCACTTTGTGTACTGTATATTTTTCTAGCTAGTTTCACTGTGTGTGAGGTATTAACTGGAAATTGTCCACTTTTATTAAGCATCTGTTGGGTTTGTTTCTGATAACTTGTTGCAGTTAAACTCTTTTTCTAGATGCTCCTTTAGCTGTTTAAAACTTTAATTTAAAGGCTCACTGCTGCTTTTCTGCTGTGAGAAACATTTCTGCAGTTTGTTTCTAAGTAGTGGGGATATTTGTAGCATTTCCATATTCAGGCTTGTATTTGGGCCTAGTGTTTGTGGAGCCTGTGTGTCTGAGCACATATTCAGGGACATCTTGATTTAGACAAAGCCATCAGGCATTTCAGTGAGAGAGAATTGTTTAAGGTCATTGGCTGACTGAGGCCACCTGAACTACAGCTTAGACTAAGCACCTCATTGGTTCTTTTGAGCTTTTATTCTTAAAAGTTGTCTCAGGTTTCAACTTTATGTTACCTAAGAAGCTAAGTTGTGAGTATTTCTGCCATTTCACACTGAGCTAATGGAAGGAAGGACACTGAGCAAACTCGGAACTATAATATATAACATTAAGTATCCCGTTTTTTGCTTATTTTGTTCTTTATTTCTTTGTTAATTATAGCACTTTGTGTACTGCATATTCCTCTAGCTAGTTTAAATGTGTGTGAGGTATTAACTGGAAATTGTCCACTTTTATTAAGCATCTGTTGGGTTGTTTGTTTCTGATAACTTGTTGCAGTTAAACTCTTTTTCTAGAGGCTCCTTTAGCTGTTTAAAACTTTCATTTAAAGGCTCACTGCTGCTTTTCTGCTGTAAGAAACATTTCTGCAGTTTTTCTAAGTAGTGGGTATATTTGTAGCATTTCCATATTCAGGCTTTTGTTTGGGCCTAGTGTTTGTGGAGGCTGTGTCTGAAAACATATTCAGGGACATCTTGGTTTAGCCAAAGCCATCAGGCATTTCAGTGAGAGAGAAATGTTTAAGGTCATTGGCTGACTGAGGTCACCTGGACTACAGCTTAGACTAAGCACCTCATTGGTTCTTTTGAGCTTTTTTTCTTAAAAGTTGTCTCAGTTTTCAACTTTCTGTTACCTAAGAAGTTAAGTTGTGAGTGTTTCTGCCATTTCACACTGAGCTAATTGAAGGAAGGACACTGAGCAAACTCTGAACTATAATATATAACATGAAGTATCTTGTTTTTTGCTTATTTTGCTCTTTATTTCTTTGTTAACTATAGCACTTGTGTACTGTATATTTTTCTAGCTAGTTTCACTGTGTGTGTTCATAGGTTCACAGGTTCATAGGATGGTACTAGGCTATCAGCCCTAGGGCCTATACAAGCCTAGCCATAACAATTCCCTGGCTATTTTATCCCACACTATTTACTTCCCTGGACCCCTGTCTAGCAGGACGACTGACGTGATCCCCAGGGTGAATTTCCTTTCTCCCATCCAATCGTCAAGGTTCCTTTTGAAGAGGACCAAAGAGGCACTCTGCTTGACATGTATGAGCAATCTATTCCAGAGTCTGCGGAGTCTCTGTGTCAGGAACTTATCCCTCCAGCATGTTTTGTTTATTGTGATGACAAGGTTTAGATCCCTAGAGCGTGTTGCTCTGAGGGACTGGGATTTCTTTAAGTGTAGCAAGTCCAACAGCTCTGGGTTTGACATGACCGTGTATGTTAAGTAAAGATTGCTTCTGAGTAGACGATATACGACAGAGTATAGCTGGAGTTTTTTAAGGTGGTCAGAATAGGGCATCTGCTTTAGGCCTGTGATTCTTTTAGTGAGGTATTTCTGTGGCCTTTCCAGTTGTTACAGATGTCTTGAGAGGTACATACCAAACGGGGCATTATATTCTATAATGGGTCTAATGAGGGATGAGTACAGTGGGACAATGACCTCCTATTTTCTGGATGAAAAGCCCTTAGTGATGAGGTGTGCCACATAGAAGGATTTCCTGACTGTTGTGGTGATGTGGTTATCGAAGGTGAGACCACTGTCCACCGGCGTCCCTAGGTCTCTTATCAATCTTTTGGTGTTTAGTGTACTGCCACCTATATGGTAATTCACGGATACATGTTTTTTCCCAAAGGGGATAACTATACATTTCTTGGCATTGAGCTTGAGAGTGAGGTATTAACTGGAAATTGTCCACTTTTATTAAGCATCTGTTGGGTTGTTTGTTTCTGATAACTTGTTGTAGTTAAACTCTTTTCTAGAGGCTCTTTTAGCTGTTTAAAACTTTCATTTAAAGGCTCACTGCTGCTTTTATGCTGTGAGAAACATTTCTGCAGTTTGTTTCTAAGTAGTTGGGATATTTGTATCATTTCCTTATTCAGG
>NC_056726.1:1971713641-1971718641 GCF_019279795.1 Protopterus annectens
CAGTACCCATGAACTACCACATAGGTGGTAGTCTACTTAACACTGAAAGTGTGATAAGAGACCTTGGACACAGGTGGACAGTAGTCTCTCCTTTGATAATCACATCGCCACAGTAGTCAGGAAATCCTTCTATGTGGCACACCTCATCACAAAAGGTTTCTCATCCAGGAAAAAAGAGGTCATTGTTCCCCTCTACTCGTCACTCATTAGACCCATTATAGAGTACAATGCTCCTTTTGGTATGTACCTCACAAGACATCTACAACATCTGGAAAGGCCACAGAAATACCTCACAAAGAGGATTACCGGCCTCAAAGAGATGCCCTATGCAGACTGTCTCAAATAACTGCAGCCTTACTCCATTGCATATCACCTACTCAGAGGCGATCTCTGCCTAACACACAAAGCTATGTCAATCTCAGATCTTTTAGACATGCTCCACTTAAAGAAATCCCAATCCCTATGAGCTACACGCTCTAGGGACCTAAACCTCATCACCACAATAAACAGAACATGCTGGAGGGATAGATTCCTGTCCCAGAGACTTCCCATACTCTGGAAAAAATTACCTATCTATATCAAACAAAGCTCCTCATTAGCACTCTTCAAGAAAAATCTTGATGATTGGATGGGAGATAGGAAATTCACCCCGGGGATCACTTCTGTGGCTCTGCTTGACAGTGGCACAGGAAAATAATTTTCTTGGGTGGCGAAAGCCAGGGTATATTTGGCTGGGATTATATAGGCCCTAGGGCCAATAGCCTAGTACCTACCTATGAATCTATGAACATACATACATACATACATATATACATACATACATAAATAAGAATTAAGCCCATTTTATGAACGTATGAAAAAAGTATGCATGTGTGCAGTAAAACTCAGAAACAGGAAACTTTATTTGTTTTTTAATTTCACTAAGATGTAATAATGCAATATACTGTAACTACATAAATATGCTTATCTTCATTAAAGTATCAAATATGACTGCCTGGTCTGAACTGAGAACTGAAATGGCACGTGTACTTGTTTCATTCATTTCTGAGCTTGCTAGGCATTGTAATGCATAACCTGTTATAACATTTATCATTGTATTTTATATCTATATTGTAGATTGGTTTGTTACATGTATGTATAGTATTTAAAGATTGTACAGAACAGTGGTGACTCACATTCAGATTATAAATCAGCACGTCATTTGTGTTTCCCTAAATAAATGTTTTACCAAGGTTTATTATGGAAATTCTACTATAGAACATTATATTCTAAATCAAAACAGGGCCTTGTAAAATACAAAAGCTGTCCTGTAACAATGAAGTTTCCAATTTATGGGAATCAGAATATAGTATATTGAAGATGCACTACATTTCAATCATATTCCATGAATTCAGATACACACTGATTAATAGTAACTATAAACTACTAACATGGAAAGAAATAATCTCATCCTGAGGTGAATCTTAGCACTCATTAACCTAATGACTTGTTTCTGCACAGAGAAATTAGTCATATAATGTCAAATCCTCCAGCAGACATTGATGAAATAATAATCATTGTACTAGTTCAAGGTTACGAGGGATGGCTCTTGGAGTTTATTTATTAATTTCCCCAAAGTATGGAGGAGTGTAATGCGCCAAACGGATTATATGATACTGTGTTAATTGCTATGAATGAGGTAATAGGTTTCAAGTGCTTAAAGCACTAAATGGGTTCTGTAGTGAGAAGCTGGAGAAAATAAGAAGATGTAAAGCAGGATGCAATACGGAATGTAGAATAAACAGTTACAGAACTGCACACCATTGGTATGAATATGGATGGTTAATTAATGGTAATTAAAAGGAGGCATAATGTTTAAAGATATGTGAAGAAGTGCTGCAGACATTGAGAAACCATGAATTAGAGAGGAGTATAAAACATGGAATCAGGATGTCTTCACAGGTATTCAAGAAGACCATATGCAGCTCTAGCAGGAGGGAAACAGCTAACAGCAATGCTTTTGAAACTGTCTGATTATGTTACATAAATGAAAGATCATCTGTCCCAGCCTGGTAATTTGTTAGAAGAAATGCAATAGCACTTTTCGGTTTTGCAGCGGAGGAGTTTGTGACAGTGATAAATGTAATCAGTAAAAGAGTTTATGGCACACATTTTGGAACTGAAGTCCTGTTAAATAAATAGTTGAAAATTCAAAGGATACAGACAATGGAAACATTTTATGATTTATAATGAAATACTATACCATACATGGATAGCGCAAGTATTATTCTGAAATAACACTGCAGAATGTAATTACATTTGGAAAATGTTATACTGAATCTAAGTCATAGATGAAACTTGATTGTGAGCATGGATTAGGGAACTAAAACCTTAATGAATATAAAGTAAGGTGAACTAGCCCATAAAATCTGCTAGTCAGGCTAAAATTGTCATGAATGTTGAAATATTGGGAATCTTAATGCACAGTGCTTTGGACAGCAGCTATGAATTACAGGATACTAAAATCATAACAATTACAAAGCAATTGAGTCATAAGATCATTTACACCTTGCATACTGACTCTTATGATATCTCCTGCTTCAAATAGTTCAAACCAGCTAAGGCCTGGAATAAATTTGGAGGTGTCTATCCTATCATGAAGATTGTTTTTGAAAGATACTAAGATTTCATTCTTTTTAACTTTTAAGGTGAATTTATTCCAGAGAAGAAGTAAATGGGTAATTACTCTACCTCCATCGAGTTTTGTTTATAAGTTGGTTAAAGTCTTAAGATTTAGTGTTTGTTCAGCTGTTGGTCTTACGGAGATGCAATAGGTCCAGGATGGATATGTGCATAAAGGGACATGCATGAGAAGACTGTTATAGAGAATGGGCTAGATATGAGGATGCGGAGCATTTTTGGGCAGACTGTCATGTGAAGCAAAGCTATGAAACACAAAAATTAAATAATACAGTCCTTGTCAATGACTGACGGATGAAGCCAAATAGGTGGATATGGAAAGTAAAGACAAGAATATAGAGAAAAGTAATCCTACATCACAATCATGAATTTCAGTAATTCCTTGCCACTCGATTTCTGTATTTACACATGGACAAAAGCCATCGTACCCTTCATATATGATGCTTTGACCCCTGCTCAACATTACTTGATATAATCAGTCCACATCACTGCACTTTTTGGGAAGGGGAAATTTGCATCTAGCAACATAATTCAATGAGACTAATTTTTTGGTTTTAGTAACTGTCAACAAAGGTGGCTGTCAAAGACAGCATGTACTGCCAGGAAGCATATACATCTGGGAAGAAAAAGACGGAATAACAAAATTGACCAGTAGCAAATACGTCTGCTTACAGAAGTCTGCGAAAGACATAGAAATAGAAGAAAAAAAGAAACTGAGCAAATAAGAGAAATAAACTTCAGAGCGAAAGTAAAAGAAAGCAAAAAGAGGCAGCAGGGAAGATAATGAGAACCAACTTACCTTAAAAGGAAATGAGGCCTGAGAAGGGCACTTTTATACATAATGTTACTAGCTTTAAGAACCGTGTAATGAGTATACCTGTGATATAACTGTAAAATGAATAGCTGTTTACAAGACAAAAGAAGGAATGGTACAAATGAATGGAATAGCAAGCACTTTTCGATAGAGAAGTGATTTGTTCAGAAGGGGAAAAGAATGCACAGGTGTGGTAATTTAGATTAAGTAAGTATTAAGAAGAAATACATAGTGATAATGGAGCCAGGCAGAACATTTTGTGTGGCTGTGGAAATGAAGAAATGAAGTTGTAGAATGTGTGGAATGTTCACACTGGATCTGCCAAAAACATGATTCATTTAGCTGAATAAGATATGTTTTAGAGTGAAAGCTAACTTCAGCATAGGGGATAAGGTCAAGGCAACGATGGGATATAAAAGTATAAGTATGACAAAAGAAGTACATCATTGAAGGGATTCAGGTACAAAATTTAGTAGAAGAGACTGCATATATAAGAAGTTGATTGAGAACTGTAATGTATTTCAGTTAGCTAGTTATGAGGTATTGATACTGCGGTGGTGGTGCTGCGGTAGCATTGTCGCCTCACAGTTAGACGTTGCCCGTTCGATTCTCAGTTAGAGCGTCTTCTGTGTGGCAACATGCGTGAATGGGCGTTCCTTCGTTGAAAGTTGTGCGTTAGACCCGGCAAGCCAGCACGTAAAAAAAAAAAATCCACTGCCAATCATTAGCGGACCAGAGTTCCACTGTGGCGACCCCTAACCAGGAAAAGCTGAACGACGACACACACAGTTATGAGGTATTGATCCTTCAAAAATAAAGGAAAGTGAATTAACAAAACTGCTTAGATCAAAATACCTTAACAGTGGAGACTGAATATAAGAGAGAAAAAGAACAGAACTAATGCTTAGTATTCTTTAAGACTGATACCTTTTAATAATAAGCAAACTGAAAGGGGAATCATTTATAGTTATAGGAATAATATAGTTGTACAAAGCTTTTTCTGACTAATAATTGTGTTGATTGTTGTCATTGTTGTTCTTCTTTAGTAAAACAGTCAAACCCAGATCTTTGTGACCTTAAGGAGGTCACCAGGCCTGCTTGAAAAGTACTGCTTGCTTAAGTTCCTGTAAATTCAGATTCATTACTTCGGTAATGATAGCCATCCGCCTTACCATGCAAGACCCTTCTTTTGTCTTTAGTCTTTCTAGAGAATACTGTTTTGCAACATGTGGCCAAAATATTTGAGCTATAGTTTTACTGTCAGGCTTTCCAGTAAGTAGTCTGGATTTATTTCCTTAATTATTGACTGATTCCATTTTCTCGCAAGCCCCAGAATTCTCAAAAGATTTTTTTTCAACACCACAGTTCAAAATTGAAATGTCCACAAAGGCTCTTCACTAAAAAAATACAGGGCATAAGTAACATGTCCCATGTAGACCACCTCCAAGCCCTGTAACTGTATTCTGTCTCCTACAGGCTGTTGAGGGGAGATCTATGCCTGGCATAT